>NC_086319.1:170929095-171231595 GCF_036172605.1 Pelobates fuscus
AAGGGAGGATTTGTAGAGGGGAAAGGGTATCGCTTTAGAACGGTTCACCAAATTATTTTTAGGCTCAAACTCTAGTTGTTTTTTGGCCTAGCAAGGCCCTTGGCTCAGCAATGAAAAGCTTAATCACAGGGCCTCAGCATTGTTATGCATGAAATTTAATCCTATTATACACAACCTGACTGCTAACACACACAACCTGACCTCTACTATTTACAGCCCACTATATATACTCCAAACCCTACTATATACAACCTGAATTCTACCAAACCATGTATTGCTGAATCATTCTATACACAAGATAAATCTTGAAATATTTACCCTAAATACTATGATATTCATCCCATATCTTACTTAACACATCCTGGATCGTAGTACACACAACCTAAATCCTTGCATACCATTAGAAACCTATAATGCACAACCTGAATTCTGCTAAAAAAACAGTCTGAGATATGCTATAATCACTAACTGGGTTATTTACTAAAGCAAATATTCAAAGTGAAGGCCAGAGAAGCCAAATTAAATACTTAGATATTTTTTCCAGTTCACCAGCTTCAACCTACATTTTAAATGTCTCTTTGAATTCTCACTTTTGTGAATAACAATAAAAGTCTCATACACATTTTGCATATAACATTGACAGTGTCTTGTTTACCAGCACATACTTGTTGATGTATTTTGAAGGCTCTTGATAGATACAATGGTTTTCTTTCTCCATGTGACTCAGACGAGTGTAATCATTGGGGTACACATATGCCAAGTGAACCTGTCATACAGAGAAACAAATATACTTCAAATGTATTTCTGAGAGCAAAGATAGCAACATAGAATGTGACAGCAGATAAGAACCATTCGGGCCATCTAGTCTGCCCCATTTTCTAAATACTTTCATTAGTCCCTGGCCTTATCTTAGAGTTAGGATAGCCTTATGCCTATCCCACGCATGCTTAAACTCCACTGTATTAACCTCTACCACTTCAGCTGGAAGGTTATTCCATGCATCCACTACCCTCTCAGTAAAGTAATACTTCCTAATATTTTTAAACCTTTGCCCCTCTTATTTAAGACTATGTCCTCTTGTTGAGGTTATTATTTCTTCTTTTAAATATAGTCTCATCCTATACTGTATTGATTTCCTTTATGCATTTAAATGTTTCTATCATATCCCCCCTGTCTCGTCTTTCCTCCAAGCTATACATGTTAAGTTCCTTTAACCTTTCCTGGAAAGTTTTATCCTGCAATCCATGAACCCAGTTAGTAGCCTTTCTCTGAACTCTCTCTAAAGTATCAATATCCTTCTGGAGATATGGTCTCCAGTACTGCGTACAATACTCCAAGTGAGGTCTCACCAATGTTCCGTACAATGGCATGAGCTCTTTCTACTGCTAATACCTCTCCCTACACAACCAAGCATTCTGCTAGCATTCCCTGCTGCTCTTTACATTGTCTGCCTACCCAAACTAGCTCACAATCAAACCCAATTAATCATATTTTTTCCTAACTTTGTGGACTTTCCTCTTTGCAAACAGTTACTTACAAACTGCAGTCCCTGGTAGCGCTGTAATGGGTATCCTGACACCAGGTAGCTGGGGTTGTAGGGGCAAGAAGGTAAGACACTGCGCAGTCGTTTCATAGCTAAAAATGGAACTGAAACACAGAGAGGAATAGGTGACAGCAGAAGTAGGACACTTTACAAATAAAATCTATTTAAACACACACCATTGCTTTCTATATTAAATGTTTTTTTTCAGAGGTAGGGGTTGTAAAACAAGAGAAGCCTTCTACAAGGGTTTTTTTTTACTTGCAATTTCACATGTGACCACTAGGAGGTGTATAGAAAAAAAACAACAACCAGGTCTGCATTTCCACAAGACAACTAAATCCTTAATAATAGTTTGCTGATTGCTAATTTGCAGTACGATAAATAATAGTTAACTTTAATATTAGATTACGTTGCCAGTTTCATATGCAAATTTGATACAGTAATAAAATAAAACATTAAATAATGTGGTCAGTTTTATAAACTGGATTAGTACAGTAATAAACAATAAGTGTACATTCAAAAGAAAGAAAAGCAGCCAGGTGGTGTGGTAATTCATATGGGGCCAATTATATTCAAAACATGGATTAGTGATATAATGAGTGGTGTTTATGGGGTAAGTATTAATTATTCTGTGAAACACAATATCTATAATACTGTTGATACTGGAGTATAAAACTAGAGATGTACCAGCCAATACTTATATTTTAGTTAAAATTTAGAAAAAATACTGAGTCCCTTTTCTACAATTTCCTAACGTTAGCACCTGTAGACTACTTTGTTCCTTTGGATTAGAAGCCGGGAACTGACGGCTTTATATTCAAGGCTGCTCCATTTCAATCATACCGCGGTCTTTTGAGAAGATACCGACCGCGGTATATTTATATATAGTCATATTACAAGTGACTTACCAGGTGCCTGTGTGAGTGGTCTGTTACAGCGTTCACCGCGGTCTTTTTCGAAGATCCCGACCGCGGTGCATCTCACCGTTCCTCGACGGACCCCCTTTTTGAAGTGAATCGGATACCGGCGGCATAGAATCCTCTTCAATACCCTTTCCTTTTTTCTCGGGTTTTTTTTTCCTCTATTACCTCGGTGGGGGGCCCACACCGAGGCAGGTACTTTTCATTATTATTTATGCATTTTAGTCCCATTATATATATTCTTTATATATTAGTTTTTTATTTGTGTTTTTTTTTTTTTTTTGGCAGCTGCTTCTGATACCGTATGTGATACTTTGTACTCTCTACACAGAGTTAGTTGACAGATTAGCGTCTGCATTATACTTTGTATTGTGTTACATATTATATAGAGAAAATTGATTGATACATTGTTCACTAAAGTGGATTCATGCACACATTGTGACTTTTTATTTGATTCAATGTTTTGTTTGATTTTTAAATAAATATATCTATTTTTTGTATAAGTGCTAAATCACAGTATATACAATAGTTTCTTTTTTTGATATTTTTATTTCTGAGCGCACATACTTTTTTACTTTTTTGAGCTACCACTCATTTTTAGACGCTTGTGTGTGTATGTATGTAGCTGCCAGTCCCAAATATTTGTTATTCAATACACCTGATATCTATCTTTCCTTTGGATTAGAAGCCTAAACATAAAGCCATCTGAATTATTCAGTCTCAATATATCACCTCCTCTGCAATGCTTTCTTCCTTAACCTAGCTCTGTTTACCCCTTTTCCCCCATTGGCCAGCTTCTGCACACAGTATCTCTTGGTGTCCATGAGCACATATACTGAGAAGGGCTCCAGTCATGTTTGCCAGCTGTCAATGTATCAAAGTATTAAGCCAGCTATAATAACTATTTAAATGTATTCTTGAATCTTCGATATTGATTTATATCGTGCTTTGAATGCAGCTAATATAAAGCAAAGATCTGATATTATGGAGACCAAAATTATCTTAAACTCACAAGATTATGAGATGTTTTGTGACAACCTTTAGTTTAGTTTTAGTGCCATAGAATGGACTGATATCACTATTCACAAGGTTCCTGATGAAAATATTGGGGGAAATTCTTTGTTAGCTAGAATCCTTCTCACCTTTATAGAAGTCATCCCTTGGGTCAGGTTTCAGCATGTCAGCTTGGTGGGGCTCGGTGCATATAGTGGGATGACTTGCTTCTGTCAGTGGTATTAGGGATGTGTTTCCTAAGGGAACCTGAGAGTCATCTAAGAGGAGAAGAGTCAGAATGGAGATTTAAAGCTACTATAAAGATAACAAAGTACACATACATTTACTGTGATATAGCGTGTCAGACATAAAGAGAAGGATTTCATGATGAGAAAGAAAAACTGCAACAGACACAGGGAAGACAAAAAATGCTTGCAAAAAGTAAATTATTTAAAGTGTTGATGCATTCCTAGCCTCACATCTTATATGAAGATCCTGGAAGGGATTTTATACACCTAGTAGCGACTTTTGCAAAAAGGCTACATGGAGCATTAGTAGATATATTAAACTATACAAAGAGTAAGGGTGCAGTAGGAAAAGTTATTAATGCGATTTATAAGAACAGTAGTAATTGAAAGGACTATACACTGATTAATTGTAAAGTAGTAAGACTCCCAATAAACAGGATCTATAGTGTGTCCACAGAATCTTAAGTAGGGGATAACACTTGGGTATATAACAAATGTAAGAACTGAAGGTGGTCCTGTAACGGACCGTTTTGCTCAAAAGGGGATAAAATCCGTTTAGGCGATAATCCCCTTTTTCCTAGACCAGCAGCTGCTGCAAGCACCAATCTCCAGGACTGCAAACTGTACAAATCTTCCAACTCCCGAACTGGAAACACACGAACCCTGGAATAGCTGAACAGGAAAAGCATACAATCCGGGGGGTGTGGCCTAACTGTTCATGGAGACGGTCGCACACTAGGCGAGCTCCTAGGTCTGAACCGCCATAATTAGCACTACACCCTCATTTAACAAAGATGGTGCGGACAAAGAAGCACAATGGAGCTGGGAGCACAATACCGGGCTCACCGAGGAGATGCACGGGCACGCTGGACGACTTTATCAGCACCCCAGCGGGATCCCGAAACAGCGCGCCATCGGACATCATGGCGGCAGTCTCGCCCAGTGCAACGAGCGGAGGAGACTCCATTCTGGACTGTGGACCAGACGATGCCCTCCATTCTATCAGGGCGGAACTCTCCCGAATCGGGAGCAACATGCTGACCAAGGCAGACACTGGGGCACTCGTGAGGGAAATACGAGAGGCTGTCCGGGAGGACCTACAGGGCCTCCGCTCAGACCTCACCGCGCTGGAAACAAGAGTAGAAGCGGTTGAAGCGGAGGCACGGCTCAGCTGCCAGCAACACCGAGCGGCAGAGACAGCGGCCACCCGTCAAGGCAACATGCTACTCACCCTAAGGCGCCAGGTCGAAGACTTGGAGAACCGGAGCAGAAGACATAATATCAGGATCCGGGGCCTGCAAGAACCGGACACCGAACCCCTGGCGGACTCCCTGGTACAAGTCTTTCGCCAGATCCTAGGCCCGGATGCACCATCCAACATCAACCTCGACCGGGCCCATCGAGCACTGGGGCAGGCCAGGCCGGACGGCAGGCCCAGGGATGTGGTGTGCTGCCTCCAATCCTTCCCACTGAAGGAGCAGATCATGCAGGCAGCTAGGACGCTGACAACCATCAAGTTCCGGGGGGCCGAGCTGGCGCTCTTTCAAGATCTATCCGGCCTCACACTGGATGCCAGAAGGGCTTTGCGGCCTATCACCATGGCCCTCCGCGACAAGGGAATCCCATATAAGTGGGGATTCCCCTTCAGTCTCCAAGCCCGTCAGGGAACTACGTGGCACACGATTAAGATGCCGGATGACGCCGCACGATTTCTCCGTGCACTCCACCTGCCGCACACACGGATCCGCAACTGGCTCCTGGAGGAACCAGTGGGCCACAGAAGAGGCGAAGATGTGGGTCTACAGCCTTCCGCCACCAGCCTGAGCCGCATGTTGCCGCCGCGCCGCTGGGGAGGACCGGCGGGGGCGGAGGAGTAAACAGTGACTCTGACCGGTGCCTCCACGACCTCACCGCATGATTGAAGCTAGTGGTGGGCGTTTGATCGGGTGGACTGGCGAAAAGGCGTTTGATCGGGTGGACTGGCGATTCATGCTGGCGACACTCCGTGCGGTGGGATTCGGACCGCACATGTTAACTTGGATTGCCTCCCTCTATACAACTCCCACTGCCCGTTTGCGCATCAACGGCGCCTTATCACAACCGTTCAACATCCGCAATGGCACGAGGCAGGGGTGTCCTCTATCCCCCCTCCTGTTTGCCCTCTCCCTGGAACCCTTCCTGAGGCCGGTCAGACGGGATGGGGGAGAGACGGGCCTCAACTGCCATGGCATGGAACAGAGGGTGGCGGCCTACGCGGATGACCTCCTCTTTTTCCTGGCCAATCCACTCGTCTCACTCCCGAACCTCCTCGCTAGGTTCCGAGAGTATGGAACCCTGTCCAATCTAAAGCTCAATACTGATAAATCAGAAGCATGCCCACTCCATCTACCCACCTCGGACACATCCCACATTCAAACGCAGTACCCCTTTAGATGGTGCGCGGACAAGATCAAATATTTAGGGATCTGGCTCACCAGAGACACGACTCGCCTTTATCAAGAAAATTTCATACCTATCCTCCGCACACTGCAAAAAGATATGACGACCTGGGGTAGCCTATGTATCTCCTGGTTCGGGAGAATCAATGCACTGAAGTTAAACCTGCTCCCGAGACTCCTCTATCTATTTCAAGTGATCCCGATCATGATACCCAGAGCCTTCTTTCGGACGCTCAACACCGATATAATATGATTTGTATGGAAAACGAGTAGGCCCAGGGTTAGCGGGACGCTCCTGTCCCTACCCAAACGAATGGGGGGACTGGGTCTCCCATCCATAATACACTACTATAGAGCAACCCATCTACTACGTCTGGTGGACTGGCACGTCCCAACATCGGACAAAATTTGGCGGAAACTAGAAGACGACCAAACGAACCATAAACTACCGTCCGCGGTGTGGACGAGATACCCTCTAAAATGCCTCACCACGACCCGAAACCCGTTTATTCGGGCCACGATGCAGATATGGATCACCACCCGACTGACAGACAGGCTTACCACGACGTCGGGCCCCCTGACGGCTATCACCCATAACCCGGAAATCGCTGACGGCCTGCGACCAGCAGACGTGACGGGTCTCGGGGGCATGGACTGGACTTACATGAGGCACCTATGCTCCGCGACAGGACTGAAGCCACTCAGGGAGCTGGGACCGGAAGGCACCACCTCATTAATGGACAGATTCCGATACCTCCAGATACAACATTACTACCAGGCCACGACAGGCAAACACCTGTTTCACAGAGAGCTCACCGCTTTCGAACATATGTGCGCAGCCAGAGATAGACCGCTGAAGGGGATCACCCTCCTCTACACCATGATGATCACGACCGCACCACGGGCGCCACCGAAATACATGTCACACTGGGAGCGAGCCACGGAACAGTCGATAACGGACCAACAGTGGGAGAAGATTCATGTCCTCCCACACCAAGGCACAGTATGCTCAAAACTCCAGGAGCTTAATTATAAAATTATGGTCAACTGGTACAGGACCCCTGCAAGACTACACCACATGAATAGCGAGCTCCCAGACACCTGCTGGCGATGTGGAACCGAAGGAGGGACAGACATCCACATCTGGTGGTCATGTCCCAAAATTCAGCAGTACTGGAAACAAATCCACTCCAAAATCACGAACATAGCAGGTCCGGAACTCCCGTTCCAGCCTCTGCCAATGTTACTCCACCACACCACACGCCCCATTGCCACCTATAAACGCTCCCTCACCAAACATCTGCTTAATGCAGCCAAGTCTCTCATCCCACTTAAATGGCACTCGACGGAGCCGCCGACAGTGGAACAGTGGATGACCAGGGTAGAGGATATATATAGTATGGAATCCCTTACGGCATCGCTACACGGAACAGGAGACAAATGCGCCATCACGTGGTTCCCCTGGTGTACCTTCATGGCCCAGATGCAGAACATGGCCGCAGGGACGGCTACCGCCTAGACATAGAAACATAGAAACATAGAAACATAGAAACATAGAATGTGACGGCAGATAAGAACCATTCGGCCCATCTAGTCTGCCCAGTTTTCTAAATACTTTCATTAGTCCCTGGCCTTATCTTATAGTTAGGATAGCCTTATGCCTATCCCACGCATGCTTAAACTCCTTTACTGTGTTAACCTCTACCACTTCAGCTGGAAGGCTATTCCATGCATCCACTACCCTCTCAGTAAAGTAATACTTCCTGATATTATTTTTAAACCTTTGTCCCTCTAATTTAAGACTATGTCCTCTTGTTGTGGTAGTTTTTCTTCTTTTAAATATAGTCTCCTCCTTTACTGTGTTGATTCCCTTTATGTATTTAAATGTTTCTATCATATCCCCCCTGTCTCGTCTTTCCTCCAAGCTATACATGTTAAGATCCTTTAACCTTTCCTGGTAAGTTTTATCCTGCAATCCATGAACCAGTTTAGTAGCCCTTCTTTGAACTCTCTCTAAGGTATCAATATCCTTCTGAAGATAGGGTCTCCAGTACTGTGTACAGTACTCCAAGTGAGGTCTCACCAGTGTTCTGTACAATGGCATGAGCACTTCCCTCTTTCTACTGCTAATACCTCTCCCTAGACGTCAAGACCTAGGGAGATACCGGATTTTTCTTCCTCTTTTTCCTCTTTTTCTTTCTTTCTTTTTAATTCCCCCCCTTCTTTTTTTTTTTCTCTGTGGCCCCACTCACCAACCCTGCTTCCCAGCCCCCCCCCCCCCCCCACGATTGGAGGGATAGGGGCCCGGTGGAGCCGAGACGGAGATATGGAGCGAGAGGGGAGCTCATGACTTGAGCAGACGTGAAAATGAGATCCGTACAATGGGGACAGGGTACACCCGATGGAGACACTCGGGATGGACGACTGGGACAGGCAACAGTAACTTATCGGGTAGTCGCCTCGGACCTAACACGCACATAGCCCCGTAGTAACACGCACCAGGAGACGGCCTTGACACGTCCCAGCCGTCACCCACATACACCTGACAACGCTCCTCACCTGTGGCGCGACCTCTCATCATGGGTACACTCTTGCCAGACCAGACGGAGGAACAGCATCCCCTCCCCCCCCCTCCCCCAGAAAGGGAGAAGAGGAGGGGGGGAGGATCACGGGGAAGAACACTAATCCTACACACAAGCTGCTCACTAATCACCTGAACGCAAAATCTACCCCTGCACACGCGGCTTCGGTCACTACCACGCATGAACGCATTACTCCACAGGGATGGCACTTTCTACGGAGGGGAGGAATGGAGGAAGAGGGAGCTGGGAGGGAGAGTGGAAACGGGAGGGGAAGGAAGGGGAGGGGAGAGAGGTAGGAATGGGAGGAGAGGGGAAGGAAAGACACTAACATAGGAGAACATAAAAGAAAAAAAAAAGAACGTAGGTTAACGAGCAGCTAAATGATCCCTCAACCGAGAGATCGGCCGAACTCAATATTAAGACATATTACTGCGTTTTAGTTCCAAGTGTTTATTGCATTATATGAGCTATGAGAGACTGGGGTTGATATGCAATGTACTAGACTACACCTGCTATGTATAATCTGTACTGTATCCCAATCTTCTTTCTGTACCCCATGCGATTCTGTACATCAATAAAAAATGATTGACAAAAAAAAAAAAAAAAAAGCATACAATCCGCTTACACTCCTGGCAGTCAGCATACAATCCAATTCCCCCAAAGAACGAGATGACACATCGCTTTGAGGGTTAAGCAGGAACTGAGGACTGGCACATCCAGCCTGGCTTTTATTACAATTGTACACTTACAGGCCACACCCAGGGGGAGGCATAAAATAACCAATGACATAGATGTTACCTCCCACACATCCCCTCCCCTTAGTGTGACACATAATCCCATTATTCATACAGTTTAAAATATACTTTTTACACCATATTTATAACTTCAAAACCATACATCACATTCACACAAAATTACATATCCACAATCAATCCATTCAGGGGAACAACATATTAAAAAATGGCATGGATCAGACCAGGGGTTCAAAAGTTAGTAAAGTATCTTTTGTTCCCCCTGGCTGGCAGTATTTTAATCAAACAGTAAAACAGCAAACAGTAAAAGTAAAAACATCCCCACAATGCACCCTGGCTTCCTCCCTTCTGCCCTGGAGATAATTGGAGAAGTAATCCAATTACCTCCCAGCACAGAGACAGACTCCATTGAGCACATGGGGACACAAAGACAGTAAAACACTTTAAAATACATAAATTCACCTTTTACACATACACAGACATTTCACCTATCCCCAGATAGCTGGGATCTGCGCGCACAAAACTACCGAATAGCGAGCAGATCCTACGCACACAGTTCACTTTCCATGGAGCCGAAGTCTTTAACTACACGAATGGGCTCCATGGCATAGCTATCTGGGTTAACACATTCACATAAAGTCTGGTCCATAGTCCAAAGGCAAGAGGCGGGCAAGCAGCCCCCTCCAAGGACACGTGGCGAGGTCGGTTTCGCCACAGGTCCCAAGCCCAGATGAGCTCAGGGGCACCAGGAAAGATTCTATGAGTCTACCCTTTAAGGACAAAATAAAAACACCTTTATTGTAGGGTATAAATTCCCCAGAAAAGTAAAGGAAACTTATAAATAATACTAACACATCTAATAAATTATAAATGGGGGAGGTAGTAATATATACAAATGGGATAGGAGTGAGCAATTAAGACGTACACAGTTCAATACTTGAAACCATATAGCCAAGGGTTTCTTTAAGTATCCATGTAGTCTGTGTAAGAGATAGACAATATCCACTGCTTGTAAAGAAGACTAAGAGACCTTAAATGGAATAAAGAAAGATAGTATCTCTTATGAATAGAGGTGTTAACTTAATCAGTTATAGGATTGAGAATTGATACAGTTAGACATTAAAGTCGTAGACAGAGTATCAATTATATTATCCAGGCTTAACAAGTCTTATGTAGTGTATTGCTATTACCTCTAAGTACTGAGCTTAATCAGAGTGCCTAAGATGAGCTGTCTATAGGGGGTTGATTGCCCCAAATGCCTTATGTTCTATAGTATATAACTTTCCAATAAATGGAAAGCTTGTACAGTAATTAAGAACTTGTAGTCTCTCCAAAATTTCTGTAGCGTAGCCTTAAGAAACGTATCAATCGTGATGATTACAGATGTTCAGGCTGTTACTGCTGTTTGAAGAGTTACTAGACTAAAACATCACGGCCATATACTCTGTAAAGCGCAAAGTTGCTCTAATCTGATATACACATCAGTCTCCTATATTCCCATCTACCTCCCCCACCTAGTGAACACACAAAAAGTGCTGGTGATCAGATAAAAAAGCATGCTGTTGTTATTTTGGGCTAAAAGGGTCAGAGTTGCGGAGCTCCTCACTCACACATCTTGTTCAATTTGCAGCCAAATCACACACCCCAACTCCTTTTTTTTTAAAAAAAAAAAAACAATGTTATTCACCTACCCGATTCCAGAGCTGAGGTCCCTCGGTGCCAGGTCTTCCTCCGCCGACGTTAGTCGATGAGGGGACCTAATGGGCATGCAACTCGCATGCATTGGGACGTCTCCATATTAAAGCATTGAATCAATGGTTTCTGATAGGGTTATTGAACCTGGATCTCATCATGCAAAGCGTGAGGACATCCAACATTGTTTCATAGAGTTACCAGACTCCCACACTAGATGCAGTCTTAGCACTGCAATGTAAAAATTGTGGTTTTACTAAAACTGCAAAGTTTGGCATTGCAGCGCTAAGGTGGACAGGGACACTGCACCCAAAACACTTCAATGAGATGAAGTGGTCTGGGTGTCTATAGTGTTCCTTTAATGTTGTTGCTAATCTGTGTATACAGCAACTGAATATGAAAATGCTGATAATTGGCAAAAACTATTAATCTGACTAATAAATTGAGGTCATTGAGAGCAGAAAGTTATTTGGTATTTTCATACTGGGAGCAGGAAGGCATTATCTATCCTTGGCTTTCTTATCTCTCAGTTGACACATGACAAGGTTAACTCACAAGAGAGATCTTCACAGAATATGCATATATTGCAGCTCTGAGGCAACGGTAGTGCAACACTGTTACAGCAATATCTTGGTGCTACATTAGCAATGTGTTGATATGTACAATAATGCTTTCTCTCTCTGTTGTTGAAATGCTTAATTTCAGAGTCTGTACACTTACCTTCTTGAAAAAAAAGCACAAATTCCAATCTTCAATAAAGATTAGATATTAAAAAACAATAAAAAAACAAACAAAAAACATAGGCATTGTGGAGGATGAGTAATAAGAGGAGAAGGTACAGATATTTAACAAGCCAAGCACTGGGCTGACCAAATGGAGATGAGACAGTACACAAAAAATAATCACACATGATGACAACTGACTCACAGGATACAGTGTCTGCATCTGTTAGGCATGCACAGATTTCTAAAAATGTTCCATCATGCTGTGTAGGTCATACTGATGGAGGCTGCAGTAATATGTGTCACATCTCTTTCTCTAGCAGCTGCTATCTATATGCCAAACATCATATGAATCACATGAATAGGACCACACCAAGATCGTTGAGTGTTGTACATTGAAAAAAAGTCAATTCATAATTCTGATGCTATTGCTATATCAATCACTGACACCTTTGTCAAGGACATAGAGTTTAACTCTGCACTCGTTTTGGGTGATTAATTCAGGGCTTGTCTCAACTATTCCAGATGCTGGAGTTAACTTTTAACTAGGTCTCGGCTTAAATCCCTAAATCCTGGACTGGTAGGGGGTACTTGAGGACTGGGTTGGGAACCCCTGGTCTAGACAGATTATATAACAATAATAATTAAATAAAAGCCTGAAAATGTGAGGAGATGATTTACAGAATGTATTAATATACATGTAAACATTATAAATATGCTGTTGAAGAGGGAACTTTGTAAAAAAAAATATTATTTATTTGTATCACTTTCATCATTGAGCCTTAGTTGTTTATTCACAAATATAAAGCTGAGTTGGAGATTTATTTAATATCAAAGCTTCCCCCCCTAAATATTGCAGTTCATGCAAAACTGAAAAGGCAGATGTCAATATTTAAAAAAAAAAATCAATGCCACCAGTCCGGAGCAGCTCTACTAGAAAGGCTTAGACTAGAGTCAAACTATATAAAAGAATAGGTATGTGGCTGAGAGACCTTGAAATAAGCAAACATACAGAACATAGTGTAATACAGTTAAGCCAAAACGGTATCCACTACAATAAGGTTGCACTCATAACATTTCAAATTAAAAGCGCTTCAAGTGTGCCTCCCCTCGATGGAAGTGGGGGCTAAACTCTCCTTTCAGGATCCGTAGTCACCACTGTCAACAGGAACCAACCCAAGAAATAATTTAAGCAATAGCTCTACTTTGGTTCATTCCAACTCCAGAGAAACCAATCACATTCTTACCTACAAAGGGTTATCATAAGTGCTACAAATAAGCCTAATTAATAAAGCGTGTATATTAATATTTTAAGCACCTGTCTGGATAATCCAATGGTTATCCATTATCTATACTAGGTAGAGGAGTAGCCTTACACGGCTAGTATATTTCACTTGCACTGGAGATATACTGTATGTGGTTTGTGTATGTATTGATGCACGCAGAATGGACTGTAATCCCATTTATCTCAGGATACTGATTAAATTTTTCCAGTTTTTACCTCGTCCACTTTATTGTGGATTAGGTAAATCTTTCCTGTGTAATTATTATTTGGAAGGGGGTCGCATACTTTGTTTCAGGAGTTTGTTATTTATCTTAACAGTATCAATATAATTTAAAATTTACACCAGTCTGGAATAAAACTGAAATGATCTTCTTGGATATAACTTTATTCTGTGAAAATGGATGTGTAAGGACTAAATACTTCTTTAAACTGACTGATAGCAACAGTTATGTACATCGGACAAGTTGCCATCAACAATCATGGCCTAGGGGAATAGCTAAGGGACAATTCACCCGTGTTAGACGGCGTTGTTCCAACCTCCAAGATTTCAGATCTCAGTCAGTACACATCAAAAACAAGTTGGTGGAGAGGGGATATAAGAGAAATAGCCTCGAGAGAGAGATCAGGTTGATGTCACAAAGAGATAGGAGTAACCTTTTGATGGATAAATCCAACACTAGAAGATCCAACAATACAAATAGATATGCATTTATGATGCAATATATCATTGACCATTGGAAAATAAAAAAGGTTTGGAAAAACACTGGTCAATTTTATTACACGATCCAGTATTAGGGGCTATGTTACCTAAACATCCCACTCTTATTTATAGAAAAAACGTGAAATCTTAACAATCTTCTGGTACCCAGTTATGCCATTAAAACAGATACAACTAGGCAATGTGAACATGTTGGGAACTCCAGGGGGTGTAACTCTTGTAAGACCTGTTGTACCATTCAGTTTGATAGAGTGGACAATTTTGTGAGTGCCACCACTGGGGAGCATTTTGATATCAAGTCAGTTATTGGGTGTCCATGCGGAAAGCAATATGTTGGTCGTACTAAGAGAGCCTTAAAAGTGTGAATTTTGGAGCATATAAATAATATCAATAAAGTTTTGGTGTCACATTTGGTCCCTGTCCATTGCAACTGCTGCACCTCTTTCACTTTTAGCGTGTTTAAATCTGCGGGTATAGAGCAAGTGTTGCCACACTGGAGGGTGGAGTTTAAAAAGACAGTTTAAAAAGACTGGCACAACAGAAAACATACTGGCTTCATAAGCTCCAAACACTGAAACCCAGAGGATTGAATGTAGACATAGACTTGGTTTGTTTCTTGTAGGCTGTTTTTTTGGATTTCTTCTTTTTTATGTCTGTATTATTATTATCATATTCTTTCATCCATTTATTTAATTTTGTTCATACATTTATTCCACGTTTTTTATTCATTTTTATTTATTTTTGTTTTTCATTATGTATTATGTAAATTTGATCTATTATTATTATCTATTTACATTTTACAAATTTCATATTATTATTTTTTTTTTAAATGTCACTTTTTTATTTTTACATTAGAGATTTTATGTTTTGTAAACAAGAATAAGTGGTTATAAATATATATGATAATTGTTTAAAATATGGGTATGTGTGGTAGTGATTATTATGTACTAGTTTATTTGTTCATTATTTAACCTAGAAATGCTGGGAATATCTGTGACATTGTAGTAATAAGAGTTATTTTTATAAAAATCTGAAAGGACATTTGACAAAAGTATCCACTAGAATTTTGTGTGGCGAATTTTTGAAAATGTACAACAAAATAATATTAATGCACTTTGGGAGCACATTTTGAGTTATGAAATACCATTATGTCCATTTGTAGCAATCTATTGGCTTTTTAGAAAGCCTATCGAAGCACCTATTACTCTAAAAATATACTTTTTTTTCGAATAAAATTACTTCTAACATTTTCCCGAAATACATTTTTTAGATACAGGTTGGAGAACCATTAATCACATAATTAGGTTCGTTATAAGTTGTTCAGATCGCTAATGATTTTTTTCATTTAACATATTAAGCCGTTATTATGTTATATGAGGTTGCTGATTTTGTTTAAGAAAACTGTCCTGGATCCAAGATGATTACCAGGGGGCGATCTTCCATTCATTCATCTCCCACATCGATCTACAGTGGAACACATGGCCGTCTTTTGGGATGTTACTAATAGAGCGCATTTCCGTCCCTCAACGGTTGGACAGCAAGTGACAGCTGTGAAGATAGAGCAGCTCAACTAGAATCATGGAACAGGTGATGGAGGATTCAAATCTGACAAATGGAACACAGCAGAAGCAGGATGCCTACTGGACCACCAATTCATTTTTGGGACTAGCTATATAAAGGGACTCAAGGGTGGGTTTTGTAGCATTACTGTTGTGATTGTTTTTAACTTATTGGTCCCTGAGGAAGCCCTTTTAGGAAGTCCTTTTATTGGGACGAAACGAGTAGGACCTATTGCTACATGCTATATTTTATTAATTTTTTTATCAAATAAAACTACCTTGTAACCTACTACTTGGAGTCTTGTTGGTTCCTGTTGACAGTTGTGATTACAGATCCTGAAAGGAGAGTTTAGCTCCACCCCTCCCATCGGGGGAGGCACCCTTGAAGCGCTTTTAATTCTAAATCTTGTGAGTGCAACCTTATTGTAGTGCATATCGTTTTGACTTTACTGTATTACTGTCACAGCCCCTGCGCCGTCGAACTGAGCTTACCTGCTCAGCGGCGAGTCGGGAGCCGCTCCGCCGGGTTCTCCTGGCCACCTGCCCAAAATAAAGATGGCGTCGACCGTGCGGTCACGGCCATAGATAGCTCTGCACCCACGACATCGACGCACACACACATTCTGGGGTCAGAGGTCATCCTCTGACCAATCACATTCAAAGGAGGGATATTTAAATCCTTTAAGTTTCCCAGTTCGTTGCCCTGTCGTGGTTTCCAATCCTTGTTCCCAAGAGTGCGTTTTCTTGTCACTTCCTAACTGGAGAGTGATCTGAGGAATGCTGACTTTCCCATTGATTTTGTCACCATGCATATTGTCTGGTTACTGGTGAAGGTTTTGGATATATTGTTAGACAAGAGTCAACATGTTGCACTGCACGGTTCAACAAGTCTGCTTGTGGGTTTATCTAACTGTTTAGAGTGATTTTCATCTTGAGTTAATTGCATTAGAGAAACAATCCCAGCACCATAAACACTACAGCGTGCTTACAGGGTTCTTAGTCAAACTGTTTGGAAAATATTTGTCAACAAACTGGGTGTCAGTCACGTCTTCCAAGAGAGCCAGAATTTCCATATACTGAGGTACCCTGGCTGACTTAGTTCATTGGCTGATAGTGTGCAGGAGCTTTTCTCTCCTGGAAGCTGTGCCAAGAGCCCAGCAGATCCCATTTGAAAATGGTACTTACCATGTGAGGGTGCAAGGGCAATCCAGGTACCACAACCTCTGCAGAGTGCTGTAGTGGTTATCATGCCTGTATAGTAATACTACATAGTAATAAATCCTTTATTGTAATTGCAAACTACTTACTTGAGTATAGAGACAGGAACTGCGAGTCTATAAGAGTGAAGCGAGCTCCTACTTCTGCAAGACGCCACTGCAAGAGTAAGAGATTATGACACAGTCAAACATGCACAAACCAATACAGCAAAAAAAACAAAAACCTCTATTGTTATTTCTCTCTTGATCTGTGAATAAAGAGTGGCTGTCCCCTAACAAGCCTCTTTTTTTGTGCCATACATGGAATTCTGAATCACGGAGCAAACAATATGGCTCGTTCTTTCCTCATTTGGATTGTTTCATGATTCAGTCATATGGCAGTTCAGAGTTATAGAAAGTTATAGATGAATTGCATATCACCCGAAATTCGGACAAATTGTGATTCAATTTAAATCAATTCGCAATTCTAAATATTATCCAAATTAATAACAAAAGTAATAAATAAATATAAATGAAAGTGGAGATTGGGGGTATAGAATTAGAAGCACAAACCCAAGCAAACCCAAACACAAACCCATTAACCCAAACACCTATTTCCCACTTCTTCGCCCTTTCACTCCCCCTCCTTCTACCACCTTGTCCGCCACAAACTTTGCATCTCACTTCACTCAGAAGATCTCTACAATCAGAGAAGAGATCTCTAATTTCTCTCCTTCCTCTACCAATACATCACCCAACCCCACTCCCTCCATTCTACACTCATTCGCACCTGTTACAGCAGAAGATGTTTCTGCTCCAGTCCTCCTGCCCCACCACCTGTTCCCTCGATCTTATTCCCTCATATCTTATCCACACTTTGTCTCCCTCTCTTGCTCCTCCTCTCACTAAAATTTTCAATCTTTCCCCCTCCTCTGGCACATTTTCTTCACCCTTCAAACATGCAACTCTAACCACAATTCTTAAAAAGCCCAGCCTTGACCCCAACTCCCCATCCAACTACCGCCCTATCTCGCTACTGTCATTTGCCTCCAAGATCCTCGAGAGAGTTGTGTACACCAGACTGACTGACTTTCTCGAATTCAACTCTCTGCTTGACCCACTTCAGTCTGGATTCCGCGCTGGTCATTCTGTCGAAATGGCTGTGACCAAAGTATGCAACAATTTAATTGTTGCTAAATCTCGCGGCCTTTACTCTATCCTAATTTTCCTTGATATTTCTGCTGCTTTTGACACTGTTGATCATCAACAGCTTCTCCGCATTCGCCATAATTTTGGTTTAAGGGATACCGCTCTCTCCTGGTTCTCCTCCTACGTCTCCCAGTGCTCTTTCAGTGTTTCTTTCTCTGACTCTGCCTCTTCCCCCCAACCACTCTCTGTCGGCGTCCCCCAAGGTTTCATCCTTGGTCCCCTACTGTTCTCTATCTATACCGCCTCTCTTGGTAAACTCATCAGCTCCTTTGGCTTCCATTATCATTTCTATGCAGATGACACGCAAATCTACCTGTCCTCTCCTGATCTCTCTCCGCCCATCTTGACTTGTGTCTCTGACTGCCTCTTTGCAATTTCCAACTGGATAGCAGCTCCCTTCCTTAAACTCAACCTGTCCAAAACAGAAATTCTGGTCTTTCCTCCCTCAAGTGTTACCACTCCCGTGTCTGTCTCCCTCCAAGTCAATGATGCTACCATCACCTCAACCTTGCAGGCTTGCTGCCTGGGTGTTCTTTTTGACTCCAACCTCTCCTTCACCCCTTATGTCCAATCATTTGCCAAATCCTGTCGCTTCAATCTCAAAAACAAAGCGCGCATCCGCCCCTATTTGACGCCAGATGCAGCTAAGTTGCTGGTCCATGCTCTTGTCCTCGCTCGCCTTGATTACTGCAATCCCCTTCTCAGTGGTCTTACGTGTTCCCAGAATGCACCGCTGCAATCTATAATGAATGCGGCGGCAAGGCTCATTTTCCTGTCCCCTCGCACCTCCCACGCCTCCCCGCTCTGTCAGTCCCTGAATTGGCTTCCAGTTAGATATAGGGCTCAATTTACAATTTTGGTGCTTGCTTACAAGTCCCTAACCTACCTATCCTCCCTAATACACAAGTATGTCCCGTCAAGGCCCCTACGTTCTGCCAAACACCTACGTATATCCTCTGTCGGTACTCCCACTTCTAATGCTCGCCTCCAAGATATTTCCAGGGCTGCACCTCCTCTGTGGAACTCCCTTCCATTCTCCGTAAGACTTTCACCCAGTCTCCACTCCAAAAAATCATTGAAATCTCACTTCTTCAAGAAAGCATATCAATTAAACTGTTAGCAGGTTTTAATCCCCCACTCCCCATGACTCCTCTCCTGCAACTGTCAAAATTACCTACTAAGCCCTCGATGAATACTTTTCTAACAACCTACTTCGTACCCCTACTTTTACCCTTTGTGTCACTATACCCCACTCCCTCCAGAATGCAAGCTCATTGAACATGGCCCTCCACCTCTCTGTTCCTGTACGTCCAGTTGTCTGGTTACAATTACATGTCTGTTAGTCCACTCATTGTACAGCGCTATGGGATCTGATGGTGCTATATAAATAATAAAATATTAATAAATAAATGCAAAGAAACAGGGCCAGTGCAAGGATTTTTGCCACCCCATTTGCTCCACCCACTCATGCAGACTGACATACACTGACCCAAGCAGACTGATGCACACGCACTGACCCACGCAGACTGACACACACAGATTGATGCACACACTGACCCATGCAGACTGACAAACACACACACTGATGAATTGTGACTGAAGCGCGCACACACACTGGCCATGCAGACACATACACTGACACACACTGATACATGCAGACACACACACTGATACATGCAGATACAAGCTGACCCATACTGACACACGCTGACCCATGCCGACAGACACTGACCCATGCCGACAGACACTGACCCATGCCGACAGACACTGACCGATGCAGACACACACTGATTCATGCACACACATACAGACACACTGACATACACTGACCCTTGCAGACACACACTAACCCATACAGACACACACTGACGCATACAGACCAACACTGAGCCATACAGACAAACACTGACCCATACAGACAAACACTGAGCCATACAAACACACAGTGACCTATACTGACAAACACTGACCCATACAGACACACACTGACCCATATAGACAAACACTGACCCATACAGACTGACATACACAAATTCTTCACAAACACATATTCCCCATTGACCCACTTACCTTTCTTAATATTTTACGGCTTGTCACGTGTTCCTGGCCGCTTCCCTGCGCCTGGCCGCCTTCACTGCGTGTCAGCCCTGCCCCTGCTATGCTCCTGCCCACTTGTCCCCACAAACAGGGCAAGGGGCGGGAGTGAGGAATTGAAGCGCCCTCGCGGCAATGGGAGTGCTTCTGGGGGGCCTGGCTGAGCAGGCTGAAGTGGATACCGTCAGACTAGTGTTACACCGGGCGCTAGTCAGCAGACATGTAAGTGTCCCTAGTGCCCGGTAACATGGCCGGTGGCACGATTTCTAGTATTATTAAAACATAGAGGGGCAGCCAAACGAGCAGAGCAGTAAAGTTCCTGCGGTCGCACTCGTTTAAACAGCGCCCTAGGCGGCCGCCTAGCTGGCCTATAGGACATGCCGTCCCTGCAAAGAAAAAGTAAGGAATCTGTAGCGGAGCTCCACAATCTAGTATCAATATCTCCGCTGTAGATCCCTTTTAGCTGCGGAAGCAATAGAATATCCAAGACACAATACCCCCAGTAACTGGACGACACTCAATTCTGGGAGTCAACTGTTTTTTATTGAGCCACAGCTGGCTTTTATGCAACTCCCCATGCAAGGGGTTTCTTTAATTACATTCCAGGGGACAAGGGACAAAGCAACATTTCCCAGACTCCTCCTCTCTACATGGGAGATAATTGAGCAAGGACAACTCTTTAATTATATTATCTCCCAGGTACAGAAAATATACAATACTGTAAAACCATATACTATATATTTTTATACAACAGAACTCCACGAAAGTTACCGAATAGCAGAGATCTGAGTGCCCACTTTGTCCAAATATCACTCAGATCCGTTAGGAACGCCATTCGACTAAAGATAAGCCCCAAAAATAGTTCCATAAGATTGTATGCTTTGGACCGGTCTCCTTTTGGGAGTTCTTATACGAATGTCAATGACAGCTCCCCCTGGCTGTTAGCATACGAACATTCCCCTTTGGTCGGTAGTTTAGGTCTTTCGAACGCCGTTCTCCTACTGGTTCGGGAAGTTGAATGGGCAGCAGTAATAGTTCACCAGGTGTTCGTGGAGTTCAGTAGCTGAAATTAGTTGTAGGCTGTTGACGACCATGTACTGCTGCCCACGTTCGAGAGACAAGATGGCTGCTGTTTGTTTGCACGCGTGTATTCGAATAGAAGAATGGCAGCCACCCAGGAGAACCCTCTTTTAATGAGCCATTTTGGAGTTCACAGCCAGACGGTTGTTAGAATAGCCAAACTCAGGGACCACACAAAGGGTAATTCGGTAAACAAATGGGGGTACGGATAGCCGAACAAATAAAGGGAAAAAAAGGGCCATTCTGCTACAGAATCATTGGAGAGATTTCAACCCAGTTGATAGCCAGAGGATCATGGGAGTTGTTGTTCAAAACATCTGGGGGGCCGCAGATTGTGCAGGCCTGGTCTAAGGTCTTTAGACAACATTTTATTTACAATTTAGAGTAATTTTATGGTCCTTCACATACATCTAGGCAGCCAAGGATAACCATCCCTACTCCTTGCTATCAGTGAGTATTAGCATGTCAAAGGCATAAATGGTGCTCTCGGGCATGTCAGAGTACCATTGCACCCTTGCTATTCTTTATACTTTAGGAGGCAGAAAGTTTAAGGCTGTACAATATTTTAGCACATCCAAGCTCCTTCACTGGTGTTTTGAACTAACTAGAGAGTGTATTTGGTTTGGATGGGTGCCAATTTATTTAAATTAAATTAGTTTATACCAGGCAATAAAGCAGCTGGTAGATATATATTCTTCTATGCATCCAATAGTGTCTTTCTTTCCACCCTCCTGTCATTTCCACCTGGCCGTTTTGTGAAAATCTGGCATTCTGCCGACCCTCTGTTAGAGCTACTGTTCTTTCTGTGTGTATGCATTTTTTCTTCCAGCTCTTTTCATTGTCGAAGACACAGCGGCAGTCTCTGTGTTCTTGTCCCCAAGGAATACTAGTGGGATGCAACTGGGGATTCCACTCAGGTCCTACAGACAACTTAGACTTCAGACTTACTGCTCAATAATTATGTATCGATTTGAGAAGAATCTGATTGTGTGTCTAATCATTTCAGGGAAGCAATTGTGTATGACCATGATATGGAATTGTTAAATTGTGTGACCTTTTGGGAAAAGTGGTTGGGGGCTGGTGTTGTTAATTGTGTATTGGTTGGGTTGAGATCAGGTGACTGACTCAGCCATTGCAGAATATTTAATGGATTTGCCTTTAAAAAAAACTCCTGGGTTGCTTTTGCAGTATGTTTTGGGTCACTGTCCATCGTTACATTGAAGCGCCATTGAATCAACTTTGCTGACTTTGACTGAATCTGAACCGACAATATATCACTTAATACTTTGGCTGCTTCTGTCACATTATCAAGAAACACAAGTGACACAGTGCCATTGGAATCAACTCATGCCCATGTCATCATACTGCCTGATGGTGTGGTATGTTGATCCTGACCCGTCCAAGTCTTCACCAAACTTTTTTCTTCCCGTAGTTCTGGTACTGGTTTGTCACGTCTAAACATTTGTTATGAAGGAACACAACTGCAGATTTCTTATAGTTTGAATATTTATTATAAAAAGTAAAAGGTATTGACTTTAAGTCCAATTTACAGGTACTGTAGCTTTAATTAGTAAACGATAACTGAAGTCCACAATTACAGGCACTGTAGCTTTAAGTAGTAAACGATAACTGAAGTCCACAATTACAGGCACTGTAGCTTTAAGTAGTAAATGATAACTGAAGTCCACAATTACAGGCACTGTAGCTTTAAGTAGTAAACGATAACTGAAGTCCACAATTACAGGCACTGTAGCTTTAAGTAGTAAACGATAACTGAAGTCCACAATTACAGGCACTGTAGCTTTAAGTAGTAAACGGTAGTAATTAGCAGACACTGAATCAGAAAGAGTCTCTTAGTAGTGTTAATGAATTAGGTGATAAGAAGTTACAATAGCTGTTCCATAGGCTTTAACTGAAGCAAGACAGATGCAGCTAACTGATATAAAGTATGAGTTGAAGTTAGCTGTAACGGGTTTGTTTTATCGAAGGACTTTAGAGACAGGAAATAACAGCTTTGAGATG
This sequence comes from Pelobates fuscus, assembly GCF_036172605.1. Lineage (NCBI taxonomy): Eukaryota > Metazoa > Chordata > Amphibia > Anura > Pelobatidae > Pelobates > Pelobates fuscus. Next base: position 170,952,149 of record NC_086319.1, read on the forward strand.
CAACGCTTATCACAGAGGTTTTACTTAGCTTCCGGCACATAGAACACTGGTTCCCGAGATCTCCTCAGAGGCGGTTATCCTGAATGGAGAGAGTTCAGCTTTAGTCGTGGATGAGGAGAGGTGAAGGGAACTTGAAGTCTTCCAGTCCGGTCCAGTAACAGAGGGCTTTCACAACGATGTTGTAGCCGGTTCGTGAGTACGGAACGTAGTTCAATAATCCAGCGTCGATCAGCTGGTGCGGTCGGATTAAATAAGGAGACCGTGTCATAAAGGGGTGTGGCTAGGCTCAGTGGAACCAGGAAGTAAGAGGATACCATAGTTAAGGCATGACAGTACCCCCTCCTTAATGAGCAACCTCTGGGTGCTATTGACTTGGTTTAGAAGGGTAACGCTTGTGAATTTTGGAAATCAATTTGTCAGCATGAACGACAGAGGAGTCTTCCCATGTATCTTCATCAATTCCATATCCTTTCCATCTGATGAGGTATTGTAAAGAGCCACGATGGATCCTTGAATCCAGTATACTTTGAATTTCGTATTCTTCTTCACCCTGGACCAATATGGGATCAGGAGAAATAGTGACATTTCTTTGGAAAGGGTCAGGATGATGAGGCTTTAGTAAGGACACATGAAAAACAGGATGTAGCTTCAAAGTAGGTGGAAGTTTCAAAGTAGGTGGAAGTTTCAATTTAACAACATTACGGTTGAACTTGCTGGCATTTCGGATCTGGACTGCCCGTATGGGTGGGACCAGTCTGATATGTTTCAGAGAAGTTCTCTCTGTAATGGCACAAGATGAGCAAAAAACAGCTTGAGAACTGAGCGGTGACCGACCGAAGGGCAGGCTATTTCAGTTGCTGCCCGTTCTCAGTATTCTCTTGCGACCCATTTTTTCTCTCCACAAGTTTAAGGGATAATCCAGACGTGGACCCCTTGCTCACGGTGCCTAGGGAGATATCAGCTATGCCTCACTGATGATGCCTTACAAGGCTGAAATGATCGTCTGGGGTTGCTGTGTCTCTCGTGCAGAGGGAACTTGCTGGCATTTCGGATCTGGAATGCCCGTATGGGTGGGACCAGTCTGATATGTTTCAGAGAAGTTCTCTCTGTAATGGCACAAGATGAGCAAAAAACAGCTTGAGAACTGAGCGGTGACCGACCGAAGGGCAGGCTATTTCAGTTGCTGCCCGTTCTCAGTATTCTCTTGCGACCCATTTTTTCTCTCCACAAGTTTAAGGGATAATCCAGACGTGGACCCCTTGCTCACGGTGCCTAGGGAGATATCAGCTATGCCTCACTGATGATGCCTTACAAGGCTGAAACGATCGTCTGGGGTTGCTGTGTCTCTCGTGCAGAGGGAACTTGCTGGCATTTCGGATCTGGAATGCCCGTATGGGTGGGACCAGTCTGATATGTTTCTCTGTAATGGCACAAGATGAGCAAAAAACAGCTTGAGAACTGAGCGGTGACCGACCGAAGGGCAGGCTATTTCAGTTGCTGCCCGTTCTCAGTATTCTCTTGCGACCCATTTTTTCTCTCCACAAGTTTAAGGGATAATCCAGACGTGGACCCCTTGCTCACGGTGCCTAGGGAGATATCAGCTATGCCTCACTGATGATGCCTTACAAGGCTGAAACGATCGTCTGGGGTTGCTGTGTCTCTCGTGCAGAGGGAACTTGCTGGCATTTCGGATCTGGACTGCCCGTATGGGTGGGACCAGTCTGATATGTTTCTCTGTAATGGCACAAGATGAGCAAAAAACAGCTTGAGAACTGAGCGGTGACCGACCGAAGGGCAGGCTATTTCAGTTGCTGCCCGTTCTCAGTATTCTCTTGCGACCCATTTTTTCTCTCCACAAGTTTAAGGGATAATCCAGACGTGGACCCCTTGCTCACGGTGCCTAGGGAGATATCAGCTATGCCTCACTGATGATGCCTTACAAGGCTGAAACGATCGTCTGGGGTTGCTGTGTCTCTCGTGCAGAGGGAACTTGCTGGCATTTCGGATCTGGACTGCCCGTATGGGTGGGACCAGTCTGATATGTTTCAGAGAAGTTCTCTCTGTAATGGCACAAGATGAGCAAAAAACAGCTTGAGAACTGAGCGGTGACCGACCGAAGGGCAGGCTATTTCAGTTGCTGCCCGTTCTCAGTATTCTCTTGCGACCCATTTTTTCTCTCCACAAGTTTAAGGGATAATCCAGACGTGGACCCCTTGCTCACGGTGCCTAGGGAGATATCAGCTATGCCTCACTGATGATGCCTTACAAGGCTGAAACGATCGTCTGGGGTTGCTGTGTCTCTCGTGCAGAGGGAACTTGCTGGCATTTCGGATCTGGACTGCCCGTATGGGTGGGACCAGTCTGATATGTTTCAGAGAAGTTCTCTCTGTAATGGCACAAGATGAGCAAAAAACAGCTTGAGAACTGAGCGGTGACCGACCGAAGGGCAGGCTATTTCAGTTGCTGCCCGTTCTCAGTATTCTCTTGCGACCCATTTTTTCTCTCAACATTACGGTTGATAACCGATATTATTGGAAAAGGACCAAGAAAAAGGGAACTTAACTTCTTTGATGGACGGTTTGTAGAGATGTTCTTTGAGGAAAGCCAGACAAGATCACCGATTTCATAAGAGGGTGAAGGTTGTCTTTTTGTATCAAAAAACTTCTTTTGATTGGAGGAGGCCAATTCTAGATTTTCATGCAATTTCTTGAATAAAGAGGACATATGAGAGATTTGATTCGAATCGGAGAGATTAGATGAAGAAACTGTCTGAGCAGGAAATGAGGAAGGATGAAATCCATAATTGGATAGAAATGGAGTCATTTTGCTGCTGGTATGAAAAGAGTTATTGTATGCGAATTCTGCCATGGGTAACCATGTTATCCAATCGTCTTGTAAGTGAGAGCAATAACATCGTAGATATTGCTCTAAGCATTGGTTGACTCTTTCAGTTTGTCCATCTGTTTGAGGATGATATGCAGATGATAGTTTACGTTGGATATGAAGAGTAGCACATAATGCATTCCAGAATTTGGAGGTAAATTTAGTTCCTCGATCTGAAATGATTTCGTCTGGCAGTCCATGAAGTTTAACTATGTTGTCAAGGAATATTTTTGAAAGTTCAGAGGATGAGGGTAACTTCTTTAAAGGAATAAAATGAGACATTTTCGTGAAGCGGTCTACTACCACTAAAATGGTGGTATGATGATGAGAAGGAGGTAGTTCCACCAAGAAGTCCATAGAAATGGATTGCCAAGGTCGTTCAGGAATCGGTAAATTCAATAATTGACCGAATGGTTGATGATGGACATGTTTGGATCTTTGGCATATAGAACAAGATTTGACATAAGATTCAATAGTTTGGTCTTGACGAGGCCACCAATAGTATCTTTTAGACAATTCAAGGGTCTTTTTTATACCTGGATGACCTGCCAGAGGAGAATCATGAATAAATTTGAGTACTTTAATTCTGAAAGAGGGAGGTACATAAATCCGGTCTTTAAAATAGTAGAGACCGTTTTTCTTGGATAATTTAATTGATTTAGGAAGTTCAAGAGCATCTTCACTGAGATCTTTAATGTCGTCAATAAGAGAAGATAAAATTCCAATGACTGAAGGCGGAGGAGGTTCAAATATAGTGTCTTTGTGGATCCTGGAAAGGGCATCTGCCTTTTTGTTTCTAGACCCAGGTCTAAAGACGATTTGGAAGTTGAACCGGGAAAAAAAGAGATTCCATCTTACTTGTCGAGCAGACAGTGTTTTATTGGAGTGAAGATATTCGAGATTTTTATGGTCAGTATATACGACTAAAGAGTTCTGAGCACCTTCAAGAAGGTGTCTCCAGGTTTCTAAAGCCACTTTGATACTTAATAATTATTTTTCCCCTATAGGATAATTCTTTTCAGCAGGAGATAATGATCGTGAGAAGAAGGCGACAGGATGAAGAGGTTCCTGAGGAGTTTTATGTTGAGAAAGGACAGCTCCAATTGCAATTTCCGAAGCATCCGTTTCAAGGACATAAAGATATGAAGGATTTGGAAGTTGAAGAACAGGAGCTGTTGTAAACTTTCTCTTTAATTCATTGAAGGCGGTTTGAGCCTTCTCGTTCCAATTGAAGGGATGTTTTTTACTGTTAAGTTGATTGAGTGGGTGAGCTATCTCAGAGTAGTTTTTAATAAATTTTCTGTAGAAGTTGGCGAACCCTAGAAATCGCTGTAATTCTTTTACTGTAGAGGGAACAGGCCAGTTGATGATACAATCGACTTTTGAATTATCCATACTTATTGAATGAGGGGAAATAACATAACCTAAGAAGGTTATTTCTTTGACGTGAAAAATACATTTTTCGGGTTTAGCGAATAGTTTGTGAGTTCTGAGTCTGGATAACACCCATCTGACATGTTTTCTATGTTCATCAGGAGTGTTGGAGTATATGAGAATATCATCTAAATAAATGATGACACAGACGTCCAATAGGTCTCTAAAGATATCATTTATGAAATTTTGAAAAGTTGCAGGGGCGTTGCAGAGGCCAAAAGGCATCACCAGATATTCGAAGAGGCCATATCTTGTTCGGAAAGCAGTTTTCCATTCATCATTAGCCTTTAATCTGATGAGATTATATGCCCCGCGAAGGTCAAGCTTAGTGTAGATGGTAGCAGTTTTCAATCGTTCAACCAGTTCATTGATGAGGGGAAGAGGATAACGATTTTTAACTGTTATTTTGTTTAAGGCTCTGTAATCAATGATAGGACGTATAGTCTGGTCTTTGTTTCTCACGAAAAACATACTTGAGGCAGCAGGTGAACTAGAGGGTCTAATGAACCCATTCCGTAGGTTTTCATCCAGATATTCTTTGAGAATTTGCAATTCAGCCTCAGAGAGAGGGTAGATGTGCCCAAAAGGTACTGGGGCACCAGGTATGAGGTCTATAGGACAATCGTAGGAACGATGAGGTGGGAGCGTTTCAGCTTCTTTTTTACTGAATACGTCTGAAAAGTCTGAATAACAAGAAGGTATAGTTGGTTCTTTGGAGATCTGAAGAATGGGAATTTGTTGTAAACATGTTTCTTTACAATAATGTGAGTTAAAGGTGAGAGAGAAGGGAGACCAAGAAATTTGAGGGTTGTGGTTCCTTAACCAGTTGATCCCTAATATAACGGAATAGAGAGGTGATGGAATAACATCAAATACTAGAAATTCAGTATGAATATGATTGGTGGTTACCTTTAGAGGGATGATTTCATGAAGAATCGGTCCCGAGGAGATAAGGGAGCCGTCAATCACTTTAATAGGAACAGAAATGTTTTTTCGAACACAAGGAATTTTATTCTTTGTTACAAAGGTTGAATCGATGAATACTCCATTTGCACCAGAATCGATGATAGCTTCAGTCATAATTCTCACCTTATCCCACTGTAGTATGAGAGATATAGGAGTGAACTGAGTGGTTGGTGTAGAAGGGAGTGCACTGAAGATCGCAGAGGTATAGGCTTGCCTACCGGCCTTTGTCCGTTTCAATAAGGGACAATCTGGAACTAAATGATCTTGAGAAGCACAATACATGCATAGGTTTAAATTACGTCTTCGGTTCTTCTCTTCAGGAGTGAGAGGACTTCTTATTACCCCTATTTCCATAGGTTCACTTGGTAAGGAAGTCTTTTCAGGAGCTTTTGAGGGAGTGAAAGGTTTGCGGTATTTAGAATGTAAGAGGGCTTTTTCGGCCTTTCTTTCTCTTAATCTTCTGTCAATGCTGATTGATAAGTGAATTAGAGCGTTCAAAGTAGTAGGGAGTTCTGTTCTAGATAGTTCATCTTTTACAGCTTCAGATAAACCAATTCGAAATTGGTTGCGCAATGTGATGTCATTCCATTGCGTTTCTACTGCCCATCTTTTAAATTCAGCAATGTAATCTTCAACGGGTCTATGTCTTTGCTGTATAGTTCTGATTGTTAAATCAGCTGTTGCTTGTTTGTTAGGATCTTCATAGAGAAGAGACATGGCTTCAAAAAATTCATCCAGTGAGTCTAAGATGGGGTCATCGTTTTCCAGAAAGGAATGGGCCCATGACATAGGTTCACCTCTTAGAAAGGAAATAACCGAACAAACCTTAGTTCTTTCCGTAGGATAAGATCTAGGTTTCAAAGCAATTAATAGTTTGCAAGAGTTGAGGAACTCCCTGTATTTAGAACGATCTCCAGAGAACTTTTTAGGGTTACATACAGCAGGATCGCTAGCCGAGTGCAGAATGGTATGAGGAGTATGAGTTTGTAAATCTCTGACATAAGTGAGAATTCTTTCGTTAGTAACTTGCAGGTCTTGCACACCTTGGGCTAGTGTATCAACTCTTTGATTCAGCGTAGTTATCGTAGAATCGAAATCTGCTGGATCCATTACAAGGGCTGGATTATTCTGTCACGTCTAAACATTTGTTATGAAGGAACACAACTGCAGATTTCTTATAGTTTGAATATTTATTATAAAAAGTAAAAGGTATTGACTTTAAGTCCAATTTACAGGTACTGTAGCTTTAATTAGTAAACGATAACTGAAGTCCACAATTACAGGCACTGTAGCTTTAAGTAGTAAACGATAACTGAAGTCCACAATTACAGGCACTGTAGCTTTAAGTAGTAAACGATAACTGAAGTCCACAATTACAGGCACTGTAGCTTTAAGTAGTAAACGATAACTGAAGTCCACAATTACAGGCACTGTAGCTTTAAGTAGTAAACGATAACTGAAGTCCACAATTACAGGCACTGTAGCTTTAAGTAGTAAACGGTAGTAATTAGCAGACACTGAATCAGAAAGAGTCTCTTAGTAGTGTTAATGCATTAGGTGATAAGAAGTTACAATAGCTGTTCCATAGGCTTTAACTGAAGCAAGACAGATGCAGCTAACTGATATAAAGTATGAGTTGAAGTTAGCTGTAACGGGTTTGTTTTATCGAAGGACTTTAGAGACAGGAAATAACAGCTTTGAAATGCAACGCTTATCACAGAGGTTTTACTTAGCTTCCGGCACATAGAACACTGGTTCCCGAGATCTCCTCAGAGGCGGTTATCCTGAATGGAGAGAGTTCAGCTTTAGTCGTGGATGAGGAGAGGTGAAGGGAACTTGAAGTCTTCCAGTCCGGTCCGGTAACAGAGGGCTTTCACAACGATGTTGTAGCCGGTTCGTGAGTACGGAACGTAGTTCAATAATCCAGCGTCGATCAGCTGGTGCGGTCGGATTAAATAAGGAGACCGTGTCATAAAGGGGTGTGGCTAGGCTCCGTGGAACCAGGAAGTAAGAGGATACCATAGTTAAGGCATGACATGGTTGATCTTAATTTCATCTGTTCAAATAATGTTGTTCCACAACTGGGCTAGCTTTTTTAGATGTTTTTTTTTTTTTGGCAAAGTCTAATTTGGTCTTTCTATTCTTGACACTTATTAATGGATTGCACCTTGTGGTGAACCCTCTTTATTTGTTCTTGTGAAGTCTTTGGATATTTGGATAATGATATGCCATTTCCTACCTCCTACAGTGTGTTCTTCCATTGGCTAGATGTTGTGAAGGGGTTTTTCTCTAACATGGAAATGATCCTACGATCACCCACCATAGTTTTTTTCTGTGGATGTCCAGGCCTTTTTGTGTTGCAGAGCTTACAGGTGCATTATTTTTTTTCTTAGAATGTACAGAACTGTTGACTTGGCCACTCCTAATGTTTCTGATATCTCTCTCATTTTTTGGCAGCCAGAGGATAGCCTGTTTTACTTACATTGAGAGCTCATTTGACCACATGTTGTGGGTTCATAGCAACACCTTCCAAATGTGAATTTCACACCTGGAATTAACTCCATAAATTTTACCTGTTTAATTGATGAAGAAATAATAAAGGAATAGTCCACACCTGTCCATGAAACAGCGTTTGAGTCAATCGCCCGACTATTTTTGGTCCCTTGGAAAAAGAGAGGACTACATGAGCCTTCCTCCAATTTGTATGTGAACACCCTCAAATTAAAGCCATCAGACTGCACTCTAAGCCCATATTCATTACTTAGCTCTAACTTGAATTTATTTTGGTAAACATCAGAAATAACAAAATGTGTATCCAAGTATTTGCAGACCTAACTGTAAATAGAGTAAAAAGAAAGGTAACATATGTACTGATGAAGCGTAAATAGAGTTCATAATCCCTTTTTTAAAATGGAAATATGAAAGAAAATATAGATTAATGGGGGATGTGATGATGTGATCACGGGCACGTCAGTTGGCAGGGCTTAGGCTTTTGCCGCAAAGTCGGTACAAGCTAACCATGTCAAGAACTGTACTCCAAGACTATCCCACAATGGAGATCTAAGCACTCATCCAGTTAAATATGGGAGACTTGACTGCAAAAGAGTACTTTGGACCAGCTAACACGAACCCAGTCCAACGAAACCGGTGCCAATCCGACCTGCAGGCATCCACCAACGATATGGGCCGCAAAACAAAAAAATCTAAGCCCGACAACCCGCGGCAGCACCACAGCATCGGCGACATGTGAAAGCAGGCGCTTAGCGCCCAAGGCCCCAACATGGTCACTTACAACGACTACGGCTCGTATATCTCCGATGATTTCACCACGGAGACTGAGATGGAGCACCCACACGAGGAAATACCACCTCGCAAGTCACCCCCGAAAGCAGACTCCTGTCAGGATCGGGACAGGGATCCAACACGCAGAGTACAAACAGTAGCCAGATACGTATACCGGACCTTAGAATGGCCGGACTAACGTAAGTAGTACCGTATAGAATGGTCAAAGACAAGCCGAGGTCGAGGGTAACAGAAGACAGGTAAGCGAGAGACAAGCCGAATCAAGGGTAACAGAGATAAGCAGAGTAAGGTAAACAAGCCGGGTCAAAACCAAAAGGGATAATAGAATACACAAGCACTGAGTGACTAGAACAAGCTAGAACCACGACAGGGCAATGAGCTAATGAAGGAAGCTCTGTTAAATACCCTGTTCAGAGCAGTAACCACACCTCCGAGACGTCCTGATTGGTCCTGCAGCAATAGACTGACAGGTCGATCCGGGGGAGTGTCCTGATGATGACTTCCTGCCTAGATGGTGTAAAAGGCAGTCACTCCCTCGCGGCCGGCCTTGCATGACCGGATAGACCGCGGGGAAGGGAGTCATCAGACCGTCTGGATGGTGGAACAGCTAAGTCTCTACCTCTTTTGGAGGTAGAGACCACAGGTACCCTGACAGTACCCCCCCTCTCAGATACGCCCACCGGGCGGAATGACCTGGGACGAGATGGGAAGCGAGAGTGATACGCCCTGCGGAGACGGGGAGCATGAACATCCTCCTGAGGTACCCAACTCCTCTCCTCAGGACCATATCCCTTCCAATCAACCAGATATTGTACTCTCCCCCGGGAGATTCGAGAATCAATAATAGAGTTGACCTCATACTCCTCCTGACCCTCCACCTGAACGGAGCGAGGAGGGGCTATTGTGGAGGAAAATCTGTTACATATGAGTGGTTTCAGCAATGAAACGTGAAACGAGTTCGGAATGCGTAAGGTATTAGGAAGAGCTAAACGATACGCAACCGGATTGATACGGGTCAGCACCCTGTAGGGTCCAATATAACGAGGAGCGAACTTCATGGAGGGCACTTTTAAACGGATGTTCCTCGTGCTCAGCCATACCCTATCACCTGGAACAAAGACCGGAGCCGCCCTTCTACGTTTATCAGCGTGTTTCTTGACCAACATAGAGTTGTGCACAAGGATTTGTCGAGTTTGATCCCACAACTTCCTCAAATTGGCAACATGAACATCAACCGACGGCACCCCCTGAGAAGGAGAATCCGAAGGAAGAATAGACGGATGAAAACCATAATTCATGAAGAAGGGGCTTGAATGAGTAGAATCGCAAACGAGATTGTTGTGTGCAAACTCCGCCCAAGGAATCAAACCGACCCAATCATCCTGGTGTTCAGAAACAAAGCATCGTAAATATTGTTCAATTTTCTGGTTGGTACGTTCAGCAGCTCCGTTAGACTGAGGATGATAGGCAGAAGAAAAGTTTAATTTAATACCAAGTTGAGAGCAGAAGGACCTCCAAAAGCGGGAAACAAATTGGGAGCCTCTGTCCGATACAATTTGAGAGGGTATCCCATGTAGGCGAAAAATCTCCTTGGCGAATATCTCTGCCAATTCGGGAGAAGACGGAAGTTTAGGCAGGGGAATGAAGTGTGCCATCCTAGTAAACCTGTCAACCACGGTGAGGATAACAGTCTGTCTTTTAGAGATAGGTAGATCGACAATAAAGTCCATGGCCAAACAGGACCATGGTTTCTCTGGAACCTCCAAGGGTTGCAGGAGTCCACATGGAAGCGTATGGGGTTGTTTGGTTTTAGTACAAACTTCACATGCAGCGATGAACTCCTCAACATCCCTCCGTAAAGTAGACCACCAGAAGTCCGTAGAGATCAAGGCGTAAGTTTTGCGAATACCAGGATGTCCCGCCATCTTGCTATTATGTAAACACTGTAAAAGTTCCAGTTGAAAAGCAGGAGGAACGAAATGACGACCCGCAGGGGTCTGTTTAGGTGCGAGATGTTGCAACTTAATGATCTCGGCCAGTAATGGAGAATGAATCCTGAGATTCGTATTAGCAATGATATTGCACTTCGGAACTATAGAAGAAAGAACTGGTTCAGGTACAGTAGAAGGTTCATATTGGCGAGATAATGCATCGGCTTTAGAGTTTTTAGAACCAGGTCTGTAAGTCAGTACATAATTGAAGTGAGTCAGGAATAAGGACCAACGAGCTTGTCTAGAGGATAAGCGCTTAGCCTCCCCAATATATGACAAGTTTTTGTGGTCTGTCAAAATCGTAATAGGGTGTAGGGTCCCCTCCAACAAATGTCTCCACTCCTTTAAGGCTTTAATGACTGCTAACAGTTCCCTGTCTCCGATGTCATATCTGCTCTCAGCCCCAGAAAGTTTCCTGGAAAAAAAACCACACGGGTGTAATGGTTTATCTACCGCTAATCTTTGTGACAGAACCGCACCTACTCCTGTCTCAGAGGCATCGACCTCGAGTAGAAACGGCAAAGTCGTATCAGGATGGACTAATATTGGAGCAGAAGCAAAAGTTCTTTGAGCCTCTTGAAAGCAGCGAGAGCTTCAGGAGACCACGTCTTAGTTTCTGCCCCCTGTTTGGTCATATTGGTAATGGGCGCAATAATAGACGAGTAACCCTTAATGAAGCGCCTATAATAATTGGAGAAACCAATAAACCTCTGAATAGCCTTGAGTCCCTTAGGTAATGGCCAATCTAAAATAGACTGGAGTTTGTCAGGGTCCATCTTAAAACCTTCCCCAGAAATCACGTAACCAAGAAAATCTATCTGAGACTGATCAAAGCTGCATTTTTCCAATTTACAGTATAGACCATGTTGCAGAAGTTTCTGTAATACCGCTCTGACCTGTCTATGGTGAGTTTCAATCTCCCTAGAGTGTATCAGTATGTCGTCTAGGTAGACAATGACACAATCATGTTGAAACTCCCTAAGTACCTCATTAATCAGATCCTGAAATACTGCAGGAGCATTGCAAAGTCCAAACGGCATAACTGTGTATTCATAGTGACCGTACCGAGTATTGAACGCCGTCATCCACTCGTGTCCCTGCTGGACTCTCACCAAATTATATGCCCCTCTGAGATCTAACTTGGTGAAGATTTTGGAGCCCTTAAGACGATCAAATAACTCGGTAATAAGTGGAATAGGATAGGCATTTCTGACAGTTATTTTATTCAAGCCTCGGTAATCGATACAAGGTCTCAGCGTGCCATCCCTTTTCTTAACGAAAAAGAACCCAGCCCCGGCCGGGGAAGAAGACCTCCTAATGAATCCCTTTTCTAAATTCTCCCGAATATACTCCTCTAGAACCAAGTTTTCCTGAACAGACAAAGGATATACATGGCCCCTCGGAGGCATAGTCCCAGGTAGAAGCTTAATTTTACAATCAAATGGCCTGTGTGGCGGCAAAGAATCGGCATTCTTCTTGTCAAATACTGCCTTTAAGTCTAGGTAAAGGTCTGGTATCTGTCTTTCTGTGGACTGAATAGGAGTCTCAGGTATGTTAACATTAGCTAATGGAGAAACCTTGCATAAACACCTATCCTGGCAACCCTGGCCCCACGAGAGTATCTCCCCTAACTCCCAATCGATAATAGGGTTATGTTTCTTCAACCATGGGTACCCCAGAACTATGGGAACGGAAGGGGATGAAATGAGCAAAAGAGATAAATTCTCCACGTGTAGGATACCAACATTTAAACTAATGGGTATGGTTTCACGAAAGATAACAGGGTCTAGTAGTGGTCTACCATCTATGGCCTCAACGGCCAAGGGTGTCTCCCTTAGCTGGGATGGGAAATTGTTCTTAATAGCAAAGGCTTGGTCGATAAAATTCTCAGCAGCACCGGAATCTATCAATGCCATAGCCCTTACTACTTCCTTCTCCCAAGTTAAGGAAACTGGTAGCAGAAGCCTGTGATCTTTATAATTAGGAGTAGAGGACAAAATAGAAACACCCAAGGCTTGTCCTCTAGAGAGACTTAGGTGCGAGCGTTTCCCGGACGGTTAGGACAGTTCGAGAGTAAATGACCCTTGGCTCCACAATACATACACAAACCCTCTCTTCTCCTGTACTGTCTTTCCTCCTCAGAGAGGCGGGTATAACCTATCTGCATAGGTTCAGGAAGCAAAGATACCGTGGAGTCAGGACTTGGAAAAGCGGGGGCTAACCTAAAAGAAGGTCTCCGGTTCCTCTCTCGAGTGTTCAGTCTCTCTCTTAAACGTTCATCTATACGAGAGATGAACGAAATTAAACCTTCTAAATTCTCAGGGAGTTCTCTGGTAGCAACCTCATCAAGGATTACTTCAGATAGGCCATTCAAAAATACATCCATATACGCCTGCTCATTCCACTTGACTTCTGACGCCAGAGACCTGAACTCTAGTGCATAATCCACCAGTGTTCGGTTCTCCTGTCTCAGGCGCAACAGTAATCTGGCTGCATTAACCTTTCTACCTGGAGGATCAAATGTTCTTCTAAAAGCAGCTACAAATGCGTTATAGTTATACACTAATGGGTTATCGTTCTCCCATAGTGGGTTGGCCCATCTCAGAGCTTTCTCAATAAGTAGGGTGATAATAAATCCTACCTTTGCCCTATCTGTAGGATAAGAGCGGGGTTGCAATTCAAAGTGGATACTAATTTGGTTTAAAAAAACACGACACTTCTCAGGAGCCCCACCATAGCGTACTGGGGGGGTAATGCGAGAAGAAGCACCAACTGTGGCTACCTCTAGAGCTAAACTGACAGGAGAAACAGGAGTATTACGTATCTCCTCTGGTGGGTTATTGGCATGAGATAATAGAGCCTGTAGCGCAAGCGCCATCTGATCCATTCTGTGATCCATGGCTTCAAACCTAGGATCAGGAGAAGCCAGCTGACTGTTTGTACTTGCAGGATCCATTGGCCCTGTCGTAATGTCAGGATCGGGACAGGGATCCAACACGCAGAGTACAAACAGTAGCCAGATACGTATACCGGACCTTAGAATGGCCGGACTAACGTAAGTAGTACCGTATAGAATGGTCAAAGACAAGCCGAGGTCGAGGGTAACAGAAGACAGGTAAGCGAGAGACAAGCCGAATCAAGGGTAACAGAGATAAGCAGAGTAAGGTAAACAAGCCGGGTCAAAACCAAAAGGGATAATAGAATACACAAGCACTGATTGACTAGAACAAGCTAGAACCACGACAGGGCAATGAGCTAATGAAGGAAGCTCTGTTAAATACCCTGTTCAGAGCAGTAACCACACCTCCGAGACGTCCTGATTGGTCCTGCAGCAATAGACTGACAGGTCGATCCGGGGGAGTGTCCTGATGATGACTTCCTGCCTAGATGGTGTAAAAGGCAGTCACTCCCTCGCGGCCGGCCTTGCATGACCGGATAGACCGCGGCGAAGGGAGTCATCAGACCGTCTGGATGGTGGAACAGCTAAGTCTCTACCTCTTTTGGAGGTAGAGACCACAGGTACCCTGACAACTCCTCACCTGTGACTGTTACGGTCATAAAAGACCTCCTAGCAGACCTCCGACTAACAATACAGGCCAACATGGCCCAACTGCGCAACTAACGGGCCGTCTGGGCACACTGGAGGCAGACTCCCAGTGCACCAAACAACACACTCAAGTCCTGCAACAAACGGTCCAGGAGATCAAATTACAGCAATCCAGATACGAGCAACGCATAGCAACCCTAGAGGATCGGAGTCGCTGCCGGAACATAAAAATCCGAGGCATTGGAGAGGAGATACCGGAGTCTGAACTCCCACACACATTGCGGAGACGAATGCAGTCACTTTCACCTCCCAAGCAAGCCAGACAGGTACCCATCGAAAATGTATTTCGCCTACCACGAGCAGCCAAGGCCCCACCAAAGGCCCCACGAGACCTCCTGGCTTGCTTCCAAAATGACAGAGACAAGGCGGCGGTGATGCAGGCCACGCGGAACCAATCTCCGTACCTGTTTGAAAATATGCAGCTATCTTTTTACACGGACTTGTCGGGGCCCACCCTGGCGTGGAGACGCACACTTCAGCCCTTTACAGCCCTCCTACGCCAACATAAAATCACCTACCATAGGAGAGGTTCGCGCGCACTGTTAATCCACCACGGGAATGCGACCTCTACCATCCTGGACTTACAAGAGACAAATGAACTGCTACCGACCCTGGGACTTCCCCCGCTCACTCATCTTCCACCGGAGAACAGAACCACGCATGCACACAGCACCGCTTGGAATCCCGCAACAGCTGTCCCATTCGTCCCTAGAAGAGCCGAAACGGTGATCACCGCGGCAACCAACACCTGACTCAGCCCTGAAGCTACCCGGTATCCAGACCAGTTTACTTTCAGCAGCATTACACACTGCCCCCCCTGGACTCACGAACCAGTTACGATGTATATATGTTAAAAGGTTATTGCCGAAATGTTATGCTAGAACTCACACTAGTGCCGGCAACCAAGGGCACGTTATAGCCATTTATGTAAAGCCATTTGAAATCTCCCTCCCCTCCCCCGGGTAACAGGGGATCTTTAAACAACACCAATGAGGGCACAGACTTACCTGTTATAGACTGACACCACACAAACAGAACGCACAACGAAGTCCACACCACACCAAGCTTCACAAAGCAAAAACCGCCTACCACACAACACGGCACCACTCACACCAGCATAGAAAACTCTTTGGCTAACTTATCCACAGTGAAACATTATAGGTCAAGACAAGACTGTGGCACTTATGCCCAAGCCGACAGTTATCGCTCACCCCCCACCACAACCACCCCAGCTCCACTCACACTGTACTACAGCTACTTACCCAAAACACGTCATCCCCATATTGTTTTAATGTTATGTTTAATGTTGGTTATATGCTGAACTACAATCAAACTCTGTTCACCTAGCATATAAACTAAGCCTTGCGGCCTACCATATCTTACCTAAGCAATTTGTATGTACGTCTACCCTAAGTTTTTTATGTGCATAGTTCTCCGCCTAGCAATTAGGTTTCATGCGTTATATTTAACCCTGTACCCACGAGTACTGCTAGAGCAATATAAGACCGGGTATGCCAATGCCATGCACTCTCACAAATACTTTTCTGTTCTCACGTCTGACCACGCTAAATATCTGCTTAGAATGCCTTATCAGGTGTAATAGTTATCAAGCGTATGTGTTATCAGATCTTACTGCTACAAAAACAAAATGTGCTGATTTATTACCTGCCCTGTACTGTTAAACAATGTATGCTGATTCTCTTGCTACCGCTGTTGGGGCAGTGCAAGCGTATATGTAACCTTCAAGCACAACAAAAATAAAGAATTAAAAAAAAAAATATGGGAGACTTGTACAGTTGGTAAAGGGAAAAAGGAAGACGACCTGGATCCTTTTAAAATTTACTTGAGAACGGGGATATCACAAGAGAGGTCTCCCTTGTAGACACATGAAATGAGGAAGCTTCAATACTAAAGCATACAAACATGGATAAAAGGCTGTTTGGAGATAAAAGCCAAGTATCTCCTCATTTTATTTTATTTAAATAAACCAATGCACTTGTTTTATTTAGCAGTTATAGCTCACATTTAACAGCTTATAATTAGAGTATTGAAGTTGAAGTTTGGGATTCTAAAGACAGCTGAATAAATAAGTACCGGTAAATAGTGAGTGCCTCAATTCAGTTCCTAGTTGGGGGGAAAGAGGGGAGCGGCAGAGCCTAGCAGCACACCATAGCAGACACCATTTCTAGCAGCTCAAAGCAAATTAATTTTAATCTTGTTTCTAACTAAATATTTAATATGCATTCCATCTGCATTTGCTGCCTCAGAAAGATGCTATATTATAGTATATGTTAGTAAAATGCAACCACTCCCTACAGCCCCATGGGTTAAGGGTAATTATCGACTAGAAGCTTTCCTCTAGTGCTTTTAGGGCTTTCAGGCTACTGTAATGTAAAATAGGCCATCCCTGTTGCGTAATAGCAAATTATCTTATGCTCGGACCCCACTAGCTTAAATATGGCAGTTTTTGTTTTATAGTAAATTAGGCATATTAACTCAGCACTGTCCCATTGTACTTATTTTTAAATTGGGGTATTCTAATCCCGATTCTGACAGATATAGACCACTACTAGTTCTTTTTAATCTTCCTGTATGTGACTGGCATAATTTGGTAGACTATCCTGTGGTTCATAAACAGCTCTATAACTGCCTCTTTTTGTTAGACATGTGATGATAGACCTCTCGTTTTATATGCCTCAATTTATAAAAAATAACTCTTAATGTTGCTCAGCACAACTCTTTACCTATTACACTATAATCTGTTTGCTGCATTTCACATATTACTAGGCACACAGTAATTAAAGCACTTAAGCACTACCTAAGAGATAATTCAATTGCTTCCTGAAATGTGCAGATCTACCATATGTGCAGTATCATTATTTATTTAATTTGTTTTATTTTAAAAGTGCAGTGGAACAGTTTATTTATTTATTTTCTCTTGCCTTTGAGGCAACTTAATCGTCCTTTATATCATATTTAAACATAAAATGAAGTATCTACAATCTGTGTGAACTGTTATATATGAGGATCGATGCTCCACCTTATTTATGATTGTAATGCAAAATACATTTATGCCTTAATAAAAAATGATAAAAAAATGTAATTACAAAATTATTAGAGAATACTTGTAAATTACTGAAAAAAATAAAAATTCAAACAGTAAAGGTAATATGGAAGACAAATTACTTTCCCAGAAGCCAAGAAATAAAATTGCTTAAAACCGACTAAGATAAAGACGATAAAAACAAAAGGTATCTAACTCCTAAATCAATTGGACAATGCTTTAACTTATATTACAGTAATATATATACCCAAAGGGAATTAAAAATAAATGTGTGCCAATGACATCCTCTTAACCTTAAATGACTCTATGATCTTGCTGGAACATCTTCATATTCACAAGAGATGTATCCAAAGTAATGAAGATAAACATTTTAGATTGTTTAAGGTCCATAAACTTATCATTGAAAAATTGAAAAACTTGGAAATCTCGCATTATGGCAAAATTAATCTAATCGATTCATATGTGCTACCTAAATGGTCTTATTTATTTTGCATGCTACCATTGAAATTACTTAGTTATTGGAAAGGAAAAATGCCAAGGATTAATAAAAAACAGGACAAAAAAAAAATTGATCTGGGATTCCCAATTGTTGAACGAGTATATCATGCTAATACCATATTTCCCATCTCTAGATTCTACCTCGAAATAGTAAAAAAAGAAGGTTGGTACAGCCTAGAAAGCGAAGCCTGTGGATTCATTGACTTGGGTATCCTTCTCTGGTTTGAGGAAAAAGATGGTCAACTTAGTAAGGCCAAAACGTCAGGTGTTTGTTTGGACCATATATTAGATCTTTGAGGAAATGTCAAGCAGAAATGTAGAATTGCAAAAAATACACATTGAGGCATGTAGAGAAATATATACATGAGTTAGATTTGGAAAGGTGGAATAAAAAAGGTATTTCTCTAATAGAAACAACAAAAAGGACAGATGTGGTCAGATTCAAGAAATCAAATGAAACTAACCGCATCTCTGGAAATAACTATAGCGGCAGTGTCTAGGATTATAATGCTGGCTGTCGGTAACAGGTGTAGCTGTGAACCGCTAGCCCCTGACGAAGGTGCTCCTTTTTAGCACCGAAACGTACGTTGGGCAATTTGTTTTTTCCTCATATCACGGATATGAGCACTGGGCACTGGTGGTTTTAGCACCATGTTAATCACTTAATGTATATTTGATTTACTCTTTCTTTTCTATGCCTGTCTAGCTAGATTAACAGGGAGAGAGGCTTTATAAACTAAACCAGCAGTCCGAATTTGACTGTTATTATGACTGTCTACCGTCCTCAATCTCCCTTTACCTCTGTACTAGCTCCAATTGGAGCCTCTGTCTACTCTGTATCTATCATTAGTATTTTTTTGTAAGAGGTATTTATGGTTGTGATTTGGGGACCTATAATCCTTTTTGTACAGGATTTACAGGGAGAGAGGTTGTTTAAATTTAAAACTAGCAGTCCGAATTTGACTGCTATTAACACTGCATACCCTCCTCAATCTCCCTTCACCCCTGTACTAGCCTCATTTGGAGCCTCTGTTTACCCTGTATCTACTACTATCTCTATAGGAGGTATTTATGGTTGGGACTTGGGGATTTTTCTCATCTCCTTATAGTGCACTATATTAAAGCTGATAATTAGGGGTGAGTTGCTGTTGCCATTTGGCTCATTATATCCCTACCTATACATATCCTTCTATTGACAGGCGTGGAATCCTAGTACCACTGTATATACTTTATTTATTATTTTTTGCATTTAGCAGTAACTTTTTGTATATACTTCATTTTGGTATTTAGTAGCATTTTTTCTGCTCATGGGTCTATAGTGACACCCTTAGCGGTTCACAGCTACACCTGTTACCTATCATTAGTATTTTTTTGTAAGAGGTATTTATGGTTGTGATTTGGGGACCTATAATCCTTTTTGTACAGGATTTACAGGGAGAGAGGTTGTTTAAATTTAAAACTAGCAGTCCGAATTTGACTGCTATTAACACTGCATACCCTCCTCAATCTCCCTTCACCCCTGTACTAGCCTCATTTGGAGCCTCTGTTTACCCTGTATCTACTACTATCTCTATAGGAGGTATTTATGGTTGGGACTTGGGGATTTTTCTCATCTCCTTATAGTGCACTATATTAAAGCTGATAATTAGGGGTGAGTTGCTGTTGCCATTTGGCTCATTATATCCCTACCTATACATATCCTTCTATTGACAGGCGTGGAATCCTAGTACCACTGTATATACTTTATTTATTTTTTGCATTTAGCAGTAACTTTTTGTATATACTTCATTTTGGTATTTAATAGCATTTTTTCTGCTCATGGGTCTATAGTGACACCCTTAGCGGTTCACAGCTACACCTGTTACCGACAGCCAGCATTATAATCCTAGACACTGCCGCTATAGTTATTTCCAGAGATGCGGTTAGTTTCATTTGATTTCTTGAATCTGACCACATCTGTCCTTTTTGTTGTTTGATTTTGTATATATGGGGTTATGCCCCTTCTTGAGACATCTGGAGTCTCTAATTGGTACACCAGTCTCTGAGTAGACACTCGGCATTACTTCCTCGGGTTATCCGGGGTTGTCGGCACAGGTGTACACCCAGAGACACTGAACTTTTTGTTCTCTGTTTTCCTATTTCTCTAATAGCGCAAATAATTGATACAGTAAATATAAAAAAAATTACCCAGTTGGAATAGGAGATTCAATTCCCCAAAAAAGTATACATGTGTCTAAGAGTACAAAACGTTCTTACACAGAATACCATTACAGATCCTTCAGAGGTTGTTGGAAAAATATACCTGATACTTAATTGTGTAATAATAGATAAGGTGGTACCTAACGGAATGAAGAGGTTGTTAAAGGACCACTATAGTCACCCAGACCACTTCAGCTTAATGAAGTGGTCTGGGTGCCAGGTCCAGCTAGGATTAACCCTTTCTTCTATAAACATAGCAGTTTCAGAGAAACTGCTATGTTTATAATAGGGTTAATCCAGCCTCTAGTGGCTGTCTCATTGACAGCCGCTAGAGGCGCTTCCGCGCTTCTCACTGTGATTTTCACAGTGAGAAGACGCCAGCGTCCATAGGAAAGCATTGAGAATGCTTTCCTATGGGCTGGCTGAATGCGCGCGCGGCTCGTGCCACACATGCGCATTCAGCCGATGACGACGAGAAGGAGGAGGAGAGGAGGAGGAGAGTTCCCCGCCCGGCGCTGGAAAAATAGGTCAATTTAACCCCTTCAACCCCCTAGAGCCCGGTGGGAGGGGGGCCATGAGGGTGAGGGCACCCTCAGTGCACTATAGTGGTCCTTTAATGTTGGCTAGTTCAGACAGAATGCCTGCAGAATAGAAATTGGAGAAGGACTTGAAGTTATACATCAATAGAGATAGTTGGTGTTCAGCTCTCTCGAGAGTGCGCCAGACTGTACATTCTTAGAACATGGTTGAAACTAAATTTAAAATAATGAATATATGGTATTTAGTTCCCACCAGATTGGCAAAGATGTCAACTTGGTATTCTCCAACCTATTGGAGGTGCGATAAGCAATCAGGTACTTTTCTCCATATCTGGTGGGAATGCGATAGGATAAAAAATTGAGCAACAAAGCTTTTTATGTTTGGAGAAGTTAATAAACAAACAGATACCCAAGTTCCCGAAGATCTGCTTCATTGAAATTCATATCAATTTCAACATAAATATCTATCCATCTTTTCTTGCCTGATGGTCATTAAAATACTTATTACTCAAAATTGAAAATATTCTACCAATCTTTCAAGGGGCCTGTTTATGAATTAAATGACTTTTCAGTTGAAAATGAAGAAATTGTTACATAGAGCTCAAGGTTCATATTCTAAGAATTAAAGAATTAAATTAATATGTGCATGATACTTTTTACTGACTTTGTGTGCATTATTTCTGTTAGCTAAACTCAATAAGACATTTAAACATAATATCTTTTCAGTAAGGCTGTAAATCTGTGGAAAGATTTCTCACCCCGATTTCCACGTGGTCAGTCCCTGTATCATCTTGTTTGTGTAGCAATTCAAAATAATATCTTTGCGATGCTGATAACCTGCAGAGATAACATTGAGAGGAAACAATTTACACACTTGCGCTCTTTTCTTGCAGGATAATTGTTTTTTTGTTCTCAAATTATTGTGTTCCCATGTTTTACAGCACTATGCAATATGCTCATGTTTTAGGATGATTATAACATAATATCAGCCGATAAAACAGTGAATAATTATACACTACCTCTTGCATCCCAACATATGTTTTACACCACTCCTTATCATTTCCAGCAAGCCTGTTGCCAGGACTGGATTTTTTATTTTTTTATTTTATATCAAGTTTTTTGTTTTTTTTACTACTCTTTACATGCACTTGCTTACATATAGAAACTTAAGAAGGATGTAAGGGGAAAAAAGTGGTGGACTGCCTGACAATGAAATTAGTTAAAGGAGCACTATAGTGCCAGGGAAACAAACTTGTTTTCCTGGCACTATAGAGTCATTAGGTCCCCCCCACCCTCAGGGCCGACCCTCCTGCCGGGCTGAAGGGGTTAAAACACCTTCAGCCACTTACTTGTCTCCAGCGCCGGGCTCCCTCTGTGCTGGGGAACTCTCCACCCCCTGCTGACGTCAGATCAGAATCCGCGGCAAGAGCCACGCGTGCATTCAAACCGCCCATATGAAAGCATTACCCAATGCTTTCCTATGGACCTTAGCGCCTTCTCACTGTGATTTTCACATTGAGAATCGCAGAAGCGCCTCTAGTGGCTGTCTCCCTGATAAAAAAATTCAGCTGCAGGGTTAAAACTAGAGGGACCTGGCACCCAGACCACTTCATTGAGCTGAAGTGGTCTGGGTGCCTATAGTGGTCCTTTAAGGTAAAGCTAACTTTACGAATGCTCTTGCTGCTTCAGTCTCTCTAACACTGTGACATGTTCCCTTTCTTCAACACTCACTACATCCACCTTTTCTCTCTCCAAGACTGAAGAACAGGAGCTTCTTTTAGGGCATGTTTGTCCCTTTGGGCGGTTCTGGTTACGTGATTCGCGTCAGTGGCCCACTCTTTTCCCCGCCCACCGAAATCCTGCTTCACTGCTGTTAGAGGGTATGGATTTGAAAGATGAAAGCGAGAGATTAGCATAGGGTATGTGTTTTTTTATATCCTGTGAGTTTCCCTCCAGCACCACCTCCACCAGATACATGACGCTTGGGAGATGTAACTGCTTTAGTGTTTTCTGTCGATAACATCCTGTAATTAGATCTATCATAATTGTCAGCGCCAGGCCCAATAGGCTCTTAATCTTTCCCTGCTTGTTGGTAGTCTATGCATTACCATGGATATCACAGGTGGAGATGTACACACATGCACAAGAAAAAAGAAAACAAGCAATCACGGAAATTTATTTGATTCGGAGTGATAAATACTGATCTGGAACAATACAAGGGAAGACCAACAACAAAGCTTAAAGCGTTGTGCACAAAGCGTGCTGAATTTTACACACTGAATGAAAACTACATTTTTAGAGCAGGATGCTCTCAAATGGACATGTTTCTACTCCATGAGCTACAGCTGGGTACTATAGCTGGGTACTATAGCTGGGTACTATAGGTACCCAGACCACTTCAGCTTAATGAGGTT
Source organism: Pelobates fuscus (assembly GCF_036172605.1). NCBI lineage: Eukaryota > Metazoa > Chordata > Amphibia > Anura > Pelobatidae > Pelobates > Pelobates fuscus. The sequence goes on from NC_086319.1 coordinate 170,975,047, forward strand.
GTCTGGGTGCCAGGTCCATCTAGGGTTAACCCTGCCTGCTGTAAACATAGCAGTTTCAGAGAAACTGCTATGTTTACACTAAAATTAATACAGCTGCTAGAGGCAGTCTCACTGACTGTGAAAATCCCAGTGAGAAGACGCTGATGTACATAGGAAAGCATTGAGTAATGCTTTCCTATGGGCGGTTTGAATGCGCATTCGGATCTGACGTCGGCAGGAGAGTTCCCCAGCGCCGAGGGAGCCCGTCGCTGGAGAAAGGTAAGTGGCTGAAGAGGTTTTAACCCCTACACAGGGACGTTTTAGCCGCGAGGCAAACAAGGCATTTGCCTTGGACGGCATTTTCCAGGGGGGCGACAAAAAAAGCCACCCCCAAATGTCCAAGGCAAATGTCTTGTTAGCCTTGCAGCTAACAGACATGCCGGCGGGCTGCTGGGCGGTCGGGGGGCGCTGGCGGGCGGCTGGCAAGGGAGCACTTCCTCTGAGCTGTCTGCTCAGCTCCCTCGCGCGCCGCAGAGTGAGGCTGGGAGCCGGAATATGACTTCATATTCCGGCTCCCAGCCTCACTGTGGCGCGCGAGGGAGCTGAGCAGAGTGCTCAGAGGAAGTACTCCCTCGCCAGCCGCCCGCCAGCGCCCCCCGACCGCCCAGCAGCCACTGGACCACTAGGGAGAAAGATGACCCCCCCAGCATTCCCAAAGGTAAGGAGGCTGGGGGGGTTAAAGTAAAAAAGTGTTAATGTGAGTGAGTGTGTGTGTGTCTGTTAGTGTGTGTGTATGTCTGTTAGTGTGTGTGTGTGTCTGTTAGTGTGTGTTTCTGTTAGTGTGTGAGTGTGTGTGTGTCTGTTAGTGTGTGTGTCTGTTAGTGTGTGTGTGTCAGTGTGTGTGTGTCTCTGTTAGTGTGTGTGTGTGGCAGTGTGTGTGTGTCTGTTAGTGTGTGTGTCTGTTAATGTGTGTGTCTGTTAGTGTGTGTGTCTGTTAGTGTGTGTGTGTGTCTGTTAGTGTGTGTTTTCTGTTAGTGTGTGTGTGTGTGTGTGTCTGTTAGTGTGTGTGTCTGTTAGTGTGTGTGTGTCTGTTAGTGAGAGTCTGTTAGTGAGTGTGTGTTTCTGTTAGTGTATAGGTATCTGTCAGTGAATGTGTGTGTGTGTATTTAGAAGGCGGGGCGGGGGAAGGGTTGGGTGGGGGTGGCGCGGGGGGGGAAGGAGGTGGAGGAGGGCGCCTGAGTTTTGTCCTGCCTAGGGCAACACAAAACCAGGATACACCACTGCCCCTACAGCACAACAGGAGTGGGACCCTGAGGGGGAGGTGGGGACCTAAAGACCCTATAGTGCCAGGAAAACAAGTTTGTTATTCATTAGAAACTCAAATTATATATATGGAATTAGCTTGGTGACCCTTCCTCATTATGAAAACAACATTAAACCCAATAAAATGGTGTGTGGGGTCTCAATAATTACAAACCATAGTTATAGGAGACCCAAGGGAGCAGAGGAATAATAAACTCTCACTATAGACCACATTCAGGAGCTTGACCTATATCTTTGTTTGACCCTTTTCCTATACTTTTCTGCTCCAGTTCATTGTATCCTGGACCTAGAAATGCAGTACAATGGAGCATGTAGCTGGACTGCACATATGGGTTGAAATATGGAGAACGCTGTTTTGCAGTACAGATCATTTATTTGTGTTTCCTTTTTATTGTATATGCCAAGGTGAATGCTTTGAGGTCCACACACACAGTTTGCAACCAATGAGAATATGGTTAGAACTGAGCAACTAGCATTTCTATTATCACTACTCATATTTATGCAGTTAGCAGATGTGATAGATTTCTCCATTTTATTGCAATGTGTTCTGTAATATCCAGTCTACTTATAGCTTTACCTATAGCATTGCACGCATACCATGTTTGCTACTGAGCTACAAACAAAATATATATGGCAGAAACAAAAAGAGGAACAACTTCAATACATAACTTCTATAGTCTAAAGCAGCTTGCATTAAATGTTTTGTTCATGGGCAGATTATGGATATAACATAGAAATTAAATACAATGAAGCAGAGCAATTAGGTACATTGCAACAGGGCAGTGAGAAACAGAAATGCAGCTATAGGGTACATTATAATAAAGCTTAGACACAGAAAGACAGAGCAACAAGATAAAATGTAACACATCTGAAACAGTATAAAGAGCAATAAGAGCAATAAGATAAAACAACATGAAGATAAGCCTAATGCATCTGAGATAAGATACCGTCAGCAGAGCTGATATACTATCTATAGTAATAATGTAAAGTATAATCAAAGAAATATAACCCCTGAATATAGAAACATAGAATGTGACGGCAGATAAGAACCATTTGGCCCATCTAGTCTGCCCAATTTTCTAAATAACATTGAAAAGGTGGCCAAGCGATTAATATCACAGAGTCCAGGAACAGAGAAGGGGGTAACCCAATATTATGAATATAACAAAAAGAGAGAAGGTGGAAGGGGAAAGGGGAAAGATCTGTTCCTGAGAGGGAGTATACACCAAATGTAATAAGAAAAATAATAGAAAATACTTTATTGGTAAATAAACATCAAAATAGCTATCCCGGCTATAGTTGTCTGACAAGGTACAAGACAATGGTAGCAGTCAGGAAGCCGAGAACATACAAAATTATATACAAGATAGAAATTATATACAGGATAGATACAAGTAGTACAGGAAGAGAATAAAACAGTGAGAGTAGATATGTGCTGGACTAGGTGACAGACCCTCTCTATGGGAATAAATGAGAGAGGGGGAGGGAGGGGGGGTGGAAAGAGACTGGGGTAAAGAAACCTCCACAGTACTTCAATTCCACGGTCACCTAGTGGATTACACCAAAAAACCTAGATCACTGAGCAGTGTGGTTTGCTGCCATGCTATAACCAGGCGGCCACCAGGGGGCCGAGCAGCGTATGGCTGTAAGCTAAGGTCCTGAACATCCAAATGTCACTAACAGTGTTATGAGATACAAAAGTATCAAATGTATCAAAGACTCAGTCTGATACTGTGTAACATATACACATGGGAGGAGACAAAACCACAGTCAGTGATATAATAATACAAAAAGCTAGTTCATTTGACTCATGGTGACTGAAGGTCTCCGTTTAGCTGAGCAGTCTAATCAAGTGTAAAGTAATCAAATTAGATGCAGAGCAAATTGTCTAGGTGCATTGTAATACAATTGCTGAATACTATCGGATGCCAAAAGCCCGTTCCCTCTAACTGCCTATACATATATCTCATGCGATATCAGGTATATATAGAGAGTAAAGGAATAGAATAGTGTCTTCGAGGGCGCCCGGGGATAGGAAAGGCGATAGTGTAGAAAAGGATGCAGAGGTGCTAAGAATGTAATAAGGTAAACCAGCCCAGTTATACTCAAGGGAAATATTAATAATAAAAAACTGATAATTCTCAAGGCTTAGACAGAAAGTCTAATGCGCTGCGGACGGTTGCCCGTCGTCCCAGATCTGAATAGTTCACTAGTTAATCTGATAGTGAACTGTAATAGCTAGTCTATCAAAATGACGGGGCAAACGTATAGGCGGCACATACAAAGTAATATCAATTATGAAAGTGGAAACCACCCAGAATACGTATAATGAATGAAATACAAAGGGACAACCTGATAAGGGTCCAATTCCCTAGAATGGGATCTGTGTGAAAATGAAAAACACTTTCATAGCGTAAAAAAGTAAATATAAATGGTGTTTAAAGTGAGATTAGAAATGCACTCACAAACAAACGATTATTCAGGCCTTTCACCCTCTCAGGGGTAATAAGATGAGCACAGAAGGTCCTCCAACACGGTATATGTGGATATAAAAAATGCAATAATAGTGAAGAATGTTTGGAAATATATAAATTCACATTTATTTATTGCACTTACAAATTTTCAGCATAAAAAAGGCATCTCTCCATAAACATATGGAACTCCTGGTGATGATAATCGAGTATCCACAGTCCAGAGTCAGGAAGAAGATACAGCATACAAATAAAATAAATAAAAACAATAGTACATAAGTAAATGAGAAGTGTAGTGATGTCCAACGCGTTTCGTCCTATTCAATAACGGACTTCTTCAGGGATAAAGATAGAACCACTTCTGAGGGTTTATGTACCCTTCAACATCATTATTTTCATCCGGTACAGCTGCTTACGGACATGCGGTTCACTGTGAAACGCAAAAATCCGGCGCGAATACAGGAGGCTTCTCCAACAGTTCCGGGTAGTAGTGCGCATGCGCGTAATGTCCGCGCATGCGTCTATTGAGAGGACCACTGCCTGTGAGGGACAAAAAGCATAGAAAGGCGAAAAACGCCTGAGAACCAAACCGAACCCCTATTGTTACAGCTTCTAATGAAGTGAAGGTGTTTACCGAAATTATTACATCATACAGATTAATTATATATATTGAATATATCTCTCCTAACAAAGTATATGTATACAAATGTACATGTAGACACAGAATAAATTATATAATATGGATTGTACATATATATGTATACAACCATATGTAAATATAAATTAATATAAATTAATACATGAAATTGAATTCAAATCCAATTGATATAAACTTACTTGGGGGGACATATAACCCCATAATGAATTAATTAGTATACACCATACTGGATGTGATTATTATTATAGAATTATTATGTGAAAAATAGAGAGTAAAACTCAATTAAAGGGCCATGTATACCCATCATATATTGTTGATATATAAAGAAAAAGTATAGATTAAATTGATTGAAGCTTGAATTAGTTTAAGAGCTTCTTTATACGTGAATTAAGGAATGTGTTATTATTTCATTCATATTGAGGAATAAATATACTTAAAGAATATAAAAGTATATTCTATATATTTACATATAGGCTAATATATACATATAGACATATCAACAACGAAAATAGAGAAAATTGATGACATCTGGTTATAGATATTTGGACAACAAAGAGAACCCTTAGGGAAATGATTAGATGAGACCCTGTAAATCTATTTCTTGGTTAAGACCCATATTCAAGGTTTTTAGATTAAAAATCCACCAAGCTTCCTTCCTGATTAGTTCCTGTAATTTATCTCCCCCTCTCCATCCTGATTGAACCGAGTCTATTCCATAGACTTGTAGAGTATTCCAAGAGAATAAGGGGCAGGAATTACAGTGTCTTGGCACACTGTGGTCAGTTTTATTTTTGCGTATGTTGTTATAGTGTTCCAATATTCTGATGTGTAACTTCCTGGAAGTACGTCCGACATATTGAGCACCACAACTGCATTGCAGTAAATAGATTACAAAAATGGAGGAACAATGAATATAATTTTTTATTTTGTATGTTTTTTTCGTGTATGTGCCAGTGAAATCTTGGATTTTTCTTTTGAGATGTGTACAGGTAGAACAATGGCCACAGCTGTAAAACCCTTGTACTTGGGTCTTAAAAAAGGGGTTACAGGGAGGAGTGGTGGGTAATAGGCTGGGTGCCAATTTGTTCTTTAGGTTGCTAGATTTTTTGTAGATTACTGTGGGTAAATTTGGTAATATATCTTTTAGGATCTCATCTCTCTTTAAGATGTACCAATGCTTCTTGAGGATTTGTTCTACCTGTCTGGCTTGAGAGTTGTATTGTGTAATGAACGCAAATTCAAATTTGCTTTTAGTATCATTTTTGTTACTTTTACTTTTTCTTATATCTGTACTGTCACTTATCTCCTTATTTCTGTTTTTCCATTTGAACCTATTTTTTATTTTTTGCTCAGCTGTTAATAGTTCCAGACCCTCTTCATTTTTGTTAGTCAATAGTAGTGATCTATCAGAATTTAATACTTCGGATTTAGAAGTCTCCATTTTTTTCACATTGTATCCTTTATCAGTATATCTTTGTTGTACAATCTTAGACTGTTCTAGGAACATATGGTTGTCTGTACAATTCCTTCTGAGCCGGGTAAATTGGCTCTTAGGAATGTTTGAGAGCCAAGGAGGATAATGAGTACTGGAGTACTCGATAGCTGTATTACAGTCTGTGGGTTTGGTTCTCAGGCGTTTTTCGCCTTTCTATGCTTTTTGTCCCTCACAGGCAGTGGTCCTCTCAATAGACGCATGCGCGGACATTACGCGCATGCGCACTACTACCCGGAACTGTTGGAGAAGCCTCCTGTATTCGCGCCGGATTTTTGCGTTTCACAGTGAACCGCATGTCCGTAAGCAGCTGTACCGGATGAAAATAATGATGTTGAAGGGTACATAAACCCTCAGAAGTGGTTCTATCTTTATCCCTGAAGAAGTCCGTTATTGAATAGGACGAAACGCGTTGGACATCACTACACTTCTCATTTACTTATGTACTATTGTTTTTATTTATTTTATTTGTATGCTGTATCTTCTTCCTGACTCTGGACTGTGGATACTCGATTATCATCACCAGGAGTTCCATATGTTTATGGAGAGATGCCTTTTTTATGCTGAAAATTTGTAAGTGCAATAAATAAATGTGAATTTATATATTTCCAAACATTCTTCACTATTATTGCATTTTTTATATCCACATATACCGTGTTGGAGGACCTTCTGTGCTCATCTTATTACCCCTGAGAGGGTGAAAGGCCTGAATAATCGTTTGTTTGTGAGTGCATTTCTAATCTCACTTTAAACACCATTTATATTTACTTTTTTACGCTATGAAAGTGTTTTTCATTTTCACACAGATCCCATTCTAGGGAATTGGACCCTTATCAGGTTGTCCCTTTGTATTTCATTCATTATACGTATTCTGGGTGGTTTCCACTTTTGTCTTTTTGTAACATATTTCCACAGGTGGTTGTGAAGTTCACCTGGAACTATCTCAGTATACGTGTTTTCTCTTAGTGTATATACTTTATTTTTTCGTTTCATAATATCAATTATGCCCTGATCGGCTTGTGGGGCACACAAAAGAAATCGCGTCCCGCCGTTATGCCCTGGTCGGCTAAGAGACCTGAAGTGCCCCGGATAGCTAAATGCCGTCTGCTTTTAGTGCTGGAAGTATATTCTGCACAATAATATAACGAGTAGCCTTGAGGAGCACACTATGCCTTGGTCGGCTGGAAGAACTAGAGTACCCCGGATGGCTTAATGCCGTCTACTCTTAGTGCTGAAAGTATATCCTGCACAGTAATCTGACGAGTAACATTGAGGAGCACCCAGAGAATATCGCGCCCCGACGCGCGTTTCGCCTGACTCACAGGCTCATCAGGGGGATGAGCCTGGGATTTAGGCGAAACGCGCGTAGGGGCATTAAGCCATCCGGGGCACTCTAGTTCTTCCAGCCGACCAAGGCATAGTGTGCTCCTCAAGGCTACTCGTTATATTATTGTGCAGAATATACTTCCAGCACTAAAAGCAGACGGCATTTAGCTATCCGGGGCACTTCAGGTCTCTTAGCCGACCAGGGCATAACGGCGGGACGCGATTTCTTTTGTGTGCCCCGCAAGCCGATCAGGGCATAATTGATACTACTTTGTATGTGCCGCCTATACGTTTGCCCCGTCATTTTAATAGACTAGCTACTACAGTTCACTATCAGATTAACTAGTGAACTATTCAGATCTGGGGCGACGGGCAACCGTCCGCAGCGCATTAGACTTTCTGTCTAAACCTTGAGAATTATCAGTTTTTTATTATTAATATTTCCCTTGAGTATAACTGGGCTGGTTTACCTTATTACATTCTTAGCATGAGATATATGTATAGGCAGTTAGAGGGAACGGGCTTTTGGCATCCGATAGTATTCAGCAATTGTATTACAATGCACCTAGACAATTTGCTCTGCATCTAATTTGATTACTTTACACTTGATTAGACTGCTCAGCTAAACGGAGACCTTCAGTCACCATGAGTCAAATGAACTAGCTTTTTGTATTATTATATCATTGACTGTGGTTTTGTCTCCTCCCATGTGTATATGTCACACAGTATCAGACTGAGTCTTTGATACATTTGATACTTTTGTATCTCATAACACTGTTAGTGACATTTGGATGTTCAGGACCTTAGCTTACAGCCATACGCTGCTCGGCCCCCTGGTGGCCGCCTGGTTATAGCATGGCAGCAAACCACACTGCTCAGTGATCTAGGTTTTTTGGTGTAATCCACTAGGTGACCGTGGAATTGAAGTACTGTGGAGGTTTCTTTACCCCAGTCTCTTTCCACCCCCCCTCCCTCCCTCCCCCCTCTCTCATTTATTCCCATAGAGAGGGTCTGTCACCTAGTCCAGCACATATCTACTCTCACTGTTTTATTCTCTTCCTGTACTACTTGTATCTATCCTGTATATAATTTCTATCTTGTATATAATTTTGTATGTTCTCGGCTTCCTGACTGCTACCATTGTCTTGTACCTTGTCAGACAACTATAGCCGGGATAGCTATTTTGATGTTTATTTACCAATAAAGTATTTTCTATTATTTTTCTTTTTTTTTTTTGTAAATTCTTTATTGTGATGTTCAAGTGAGTGCTGTAACACATGCTTATCCCACTACATCATATATGCGTTGTAAAACAAGTTGAACAATGACATCAATAGTGTAAACAGTAGGCATTATCGTTTTTGAGCAATCTCACATGTGTCAAGCATCGTAAAAGCTGTCAATCAATAGGCTATAAACAAGTGTAACAAGTTTAGACGGGTGCTTGTCTCATAGCTAGAGCAGTTTCAATAACAGTAACAATAACTGGTTAAATGCAAAAAAAAATAAAAAAAAAAAGAGCCGTTTCCGAACCCTATTCTAAGGGTCTTCTGGAGAGTTGTGCTTATAAATCGGACAGTTTAAATGAAGGATGTAGCTTCAGTATCGAAATTATGTGACAGGTGGAGCAGGAGAGTGTTCTCGACCATCATTAGAGACCCCTGTCCTACGGGTTATGAGGTTGAGTGTATGAAGGGAAATTGGTCGCTTGGTAGGTTGGATCGTTATATGGTCAAGAATTCGGGTACGGAGTTGTTCCACGGGTCACGTGTGTGACAGATAGAAGCTTGGTTGTGTCTGCCTAATAGTGTAACCCGCTGGTCAGGTGTGGGTTGTGTCGCCCCATGATGTCACTTATCTGGTGCTACATCCCCTTCCTCCCGTCGGTCGAAGGAGTCATATTTTGGAGACTATTTTCTCCATATGTTCAGTTCCTTATTACCTCCGTCGGTCGACAGTTTATTAGGTCAATGATTCAAGCCAGTACGCATCACTTCGTGTCATGGCGGTATATCGTACTTTCAGCATGATCGGGTCCTCCCCGCCCCGACCTCCTCAGGCGCAGGTCAGGCCGCCCCAGCGATGCCCTTCAGAGAAGTCATATGGGCTCGAGTAAACATAATGGATGTAGGTAGGTAGAAGAGATGGAGTAAGTGGGGAAGAGGAAGGGGGGGAGGGTGGGGAGGGTAGAGGGGGGGGGGAAGAGTGTGGAGAGCGACATGTGTCAGAGTGCGCCCAGGCACCCCCCAATCCCCAGGGGTTGTGGCGTGCGCTAAGACCCTCCATGTCTTGGTCGTGATAGGTAGACATACCAAGGGGTCCAAATTTCGACGTGTTTGGTGCTCCTCCCTAGTAGGTCCGCGTACCGCGCCTCGGCTGTGTGTATTTCTTCCACTCTCTGTAGCCATTCTGCAGTTGTCGGTGGTTGGGTTTGTTTCCATCTAACCGGTATAGACGCTTTCGCCGCGTTCAGCAGGTGCCTCAATATTGATCGTTTGTATTGGGCTATCGAGCTTTCCGTGCAGTGAAGGAGGGCCAATTCTATGCTAAAGTCCGGTAGGTCTCCCAGGATAGCCGTTATTTCCCTTCGTACGTCCTCCCAGTATGGCCTGATCCTTGCACAGTCCCACCAGATGTGCCTAAGGGTACCAGTATGTGACTCACACCTCCAGCAGACATCTGTGGTATCCCTAAATATTCTGTGCAGTAGCGACGGGGTCCTGTACCAATGGGAGAGTAGCTTAAAGTTGACCTCCTGATACTTGGTGCTTATGGAACTTTTGTGTTGTAAGATCAGTATCTGTTCCCATTGTGCTTCGGTGTACGTTCTAGCCGTCAACTCCTCCCATTGCCTCTTAAACGCAGTGTTCCGTGTGTGATCACCTGTGATCAGTTGTTGGTAGATAGTTGAAACTCTACCCTCTACCCCAGAGTCGGCTATGCAGAGGTGTTCGAACCACGTCTGTTCTCTGTGGATTGCTACTCGGTTTGGGAGGTTGTAATAGAAATGACGTAGTTGCGCATAATGAAATCTGTGCATCAGCGTCAGTTGTGGTACCTCACTCCATTCCCTTATGGTTTTCATTCCAGTATTGCTAAGGACCTCGGATATCGGGACATAACAGTCCCCATCTCCCTCGATTGGCCAGGCCGATCTGCGTAGTCCCCCACCTATTCCAGTATTGTGTGTTATCGGGATCAAGGGGCTTGGTTGAGGAGAGATGAGTTGGTTCCGCCTTAAGTGAGACCATGTCTTTAGTGTTTGAGTAATGGGTGATTCATTGCCCAATTTCGATGTCGCGTCTGCCGAGCCTTGCCATGTGAATCTGTGAAGGGCATTGTTTGTGCTTACCCTATCTAGTGCGACCCACAATTTGTTGTTGGATGCCGCATGCCAGTCCCTGATCCGCTGTAACACCGCGGCTTGGAAGTATTTGCGTATATCCGGTAATGCTAGGCCACCCCAATTCCTAGGCAGGCACAGCTTGTCATAGCTAAGTCGTGCTCTTTCTCCCTTCCAGACATATTTTATTACTGCTGACTTAAGGGTTGCAAAGAATTCTGGTGGGATGTGCCAGGGGATGGTGTGAAAGTGGTAAAGCAGTCTTGGGAGGATGTTCATCTTAATCACTGCTATGCGTCCCTGCCAGGAGATGTGGTCGTAGTTCCAGTTTTTAAGGTCGAGTAGTATTGTGCGTAATAGGGGAGCATAGTTCCTAGTGTACAGTTCTTTTGGGTTGCTGGGTATCCAAATTCCCAGGTATCGCATCTGATTCTGGCACCAATGGAAGGGATACTCGCGTTTGATCCGCTCTCGTACATCTGTGGGGGTCGAAACGTTCAACAATTCGCATTTAGTCAAATTAAGCTTCAGCCCTGATAACTGGCCATATGCGTCGAATTCCCTCATCAGGGTTGGCATAGAGTCAGCGGGGTTGCTCACAAAGAAGAGCATATCGTCCGCATATGCGGCCACCTTATGTTCCTGGTTTCCGTGGTTATACCCCCGAATCTCCGGGTTCCGCCTAACCCTGTCCAGAAATGGTTCTAGGGTAAGGGCGAACAGGAGTGGCGACAGTGGACAGCCCTGCCGAGTGCCGTTATGGATAGTGAAGGTGTCCGTGAGTGCGCCGTTCACCCTCACTCGAGCGCTGGGGTCGGTATAGAGTGCCTCTATCCAGGTCATCATACCCCTCCCCATGCCAACTTTACGCAGTGTTGCCAGCATGAAGCTCCAAGTAACCCTATCAAATGCCTTTTCGGCATCCGTCGAGAGCAGAAGCAATCCCGTTTTTTCTTTTAGCGCCAAGGCTTGTATGGAAAATGCTCGAAGTGTGCAGTCTCTGGCTTCCCTACCTGGTATAAAGCCCGTTTGGTCTGGGTGAATGAAGCGTGGCACAAATGTTTGGAGTCTAGTGGCGATGATTTTAGTGAAGAGTTTCACATCAGTGTTAAGGAGCGAAATAGGCCTGTAACTGCTGCAGTTTTCGGGGTTCTTGCCCGGCTTAGGCAGCACTGTGATTGTGGCTGCTAAAGTTTCTTGGTGAAATTTGTCGCCCTGTTGGAGTCGGTTGAGGGCTGCCATGAGGTGGGGAGACAGGATGTCTTTAAACAACTTGTAGTATCCTGTTGAGAGTCCATCCGGTCCCGGTGCTTTCCCTTTTTTCGCTACCTTAATTGCTGCTAGTACTTCTTCCGTGGTAATTGGGGCTTCCAGGTGGTCTGCTTCCTCAGGTGTTAGGGCGTCTGGACTGAATCTTTGTAGGTATCGCGTTGTTGCGTTCTGCAGCTCTACTCGATGGGCATCAGAGGACGTCGGTGATATATTATACAGTTGTTGGTAATAGTTACGGAATTCAGTGGCTATTGCTTCCGGGAATTGTGTGAGGGTGCCATCAGTCTTCCGTATCTCGTGTACTTGCGCCCTGGCTTGTTGGGGTCGGATCGTGCGGGCTAGGAGTCTCCCACTCTTGTTGGCGTGAATGTAGAAGAACGCCTTGGACCGCTGTGTCGCTCTGTGGTGCTTGCGGGCCACGAGTTCCGCTAACTGTCGGCGGGCATCCAGTAGTGAGCGATACTGCTCCTCAAGCTGCGATCGCTTGTGTTGTGCTTCCAGTTTGGATATCCGTTCGGTGAGTTCCAGCGTATGTTGCTGCGATTCTTTCTTTTTTCGCGAGGCAATTCGTATGAGATGTCCCCGGAGCACGCTCTTGTGCGCTTCCCATTGCGTTACCTTCGACACATCCGCCGTATCGTTCTCTGCGAAGTAGTTGTTTAAATGGTCTGTCAGAAGCGCTTTCACTTCCGGGTCTGACAGGAGCGATTCATTCAGTCTCCATGCCGTCTTAGTTGGTCTGAATAGCGGGGAATCCATATTTATGGATACTGCACTGTGGTCCGACCATGGCGTCGGTGTGATTTCAGCCGACTGCAAACGTTGCAGTCCTTCCTGTTGTATGAGAACACAGTCAATACGCGAATATCTCCTGTGGATGGCCGAGTAGTGTGTATAATCTCGGACCGTCGGGTGTAGGGTTCGCCACGCATCCACCAATCTCAGGTCTCGCAGAGTCTTCCTTATTGCCCTTATCGCGGTTTGTGGTATGCTACTGTGTCCTGTCGATGAGTCAACTAGTGGGTCAAGCGGTGCGTTGAAGTCCCCCCCTATGACAAGCGTTCCTTCTGTAAAAATTGCCAGTTGGCGAATCGTTTTGCTCAGAAACGTTGCTTGTTTTGCGTTTGGCGCATAGACGGAGGCGAAAGTGTATCCTCTTCCCGAAATCGTGCCTTTGATAAAAAGGAATCTGCCGTTAGGGTCAGCTAGTTGGTCCGTCAGGGTGAATTTGATATCAGCCGCTACCATTATAGCTACGCCTACTTTTCGGGTATCTGTGTGGGTGCTATGGTAGTTGGTTGGGTATCTGCTGTTTTTCAGCCTGTGGGTGTCTGATGCTTTAAGGTGTGTTTCCTGCAGCATCGCTACTGAAACCCGTTTGCGGTGAAGTTCTCGCAGGAGGTGTGATCGCTTCTCGGGCGTGTTGAGGCCTCGGCAGTTCTGCGTTAGGACGCAAAGGGGTGCAGCCGTGTACGCCATTGTGATAGTGTGGGTACGAGCGCAGCCCTCACCGTGGTCAAGTTCTGGGGTCCTAGGTCTAGATGCCTGTGCGCACCCCAACTGCCAAGGGATGGGAGATGGAGGGGTAGGAGAAAGGTAGTTGAGGTGGGGGGGGGGGGGAGGGAGGAGGGGAAGGTGAGATTATAGAGTGTGCAGTTACAGGTAAGGAAGAGGAGGGTCGTAGCCCCCAGGTGTTAGGACTCCTAAAAAATAAGTTGCGGCCCGATCCACGCCCGGTTCGGCCCGGCCCGAGAGGTCCCTGGTGAGGGGTCACAGTAGTTTTCCCTCAGAAGTTAAACGTTCCCCCAATATGGGGGGGTCCTGTGTAGCTGGGTGGATTACAAGACCGCACCGTCTCCTAGCAGGCTAGGGCAGCCGCGGAATTGGGTCCCCCAGTAGGTCGGTCTACGCAGGTCTAGTCTGGGGTAGTGGCGAGACCTGCTGAGTCCAACGTCTCTGCCTGCAATATTGCAGGAGCTCAAAGGTTAGGAACTTAAAAGTGTGTGTGGCTCGCTCAGTGAGATGTCCGTTTCCCACATGTTTCCAGTCATATGTCTGTAGCTAAGTCTCTTAGGGAAGCGATCTGTACGGTCACGTCATAGTGGGGCATGGGTTAGTGTCCAGTAGGCTGGTGCGGTATGAGTGGCTATTGGCCTTATCTTATGCTTGTGTGGTCAGCGCAGTGTATCGTTGAGCTATCGCGCGCTTTGGGTCGTGGTGTGTAGGGTTGAGGGTGGGGGGGGGTGCATTATGTGGTCCCGTGTCCCTCCATAAAGGTCCTTGGGTAGTGTCCCCTGCGTCAAGAGTATGGGGTCTAGTTACCTGTCCGCGGTGTAAAAGTTCCTGCGTGTGTGCGTATATCTGGTTGCGGCATATGTGTGCGTCTACGCGCGCGGTGATCGCGCTGTGTTGTGGGATCACATGCTCTCACGAGATACATTACATCAAGTATACTGTGTTACTCATCTGTATTGTCCGGGAACCCATTTATGCCCTCTCTCTGCCAGGCTTGTCTTCAATATTCCACTACTAAAACAGTGTATAGCCCAGAGTGACATAGTTTCAGTCCCGATTTGTCCCCCCCCCCCTTGTCCCACTTCCTTCTAAGTCATAGATACACTAATCACTACCTTGTTCCCACCCGCAGGACCACCTCATCTAATAAAGCCCGATAAAACATTTTCAACAAAATAATATAATATAATACAATTCAATACAATACAATGACCCATGGTTAGGTTTCTCTAGGCACCTCCCACCCCCCCGACCATCCCACTGGCAAATCTTCAGGTAGTCTCTAGAGTGCCAACTTGGTACGACAGGAACGCTTTCGTAGTACCAGAAGTGTTACCCTGTAGCTTGAGCCCAAGTGTCCCGGAATCTGTCAACAGTCCCGTGGAGTGCCGCAGCTTGCAGGACATGTGCACATTCGGATCTGTCCCACCATGGGCCGCAGCCTGTGAGTTTGGTGTGCCATGTGTCCCTCCCCCAACAGGCCCCCCCACCCCAGTTAACTCAGGGTAGCCTCCCGGTCCAAGGGGTGTGCTATTATTGTGCTGCCATGCCTGGTCTAGGGGACCATGTGAATACCCCTTGCTTGTGTATGCGTGCAAACAGTACTTATCTGTCTTCTGTGGTGCTCGGGACGACGCTGGCGTCCGAAGGTATCTGCCTGCTCTGGTAGGGTGCACGTGTCGTGGTCGGCCATTCGTGCCTGGTGGGAGTGGGAGGGGTGCCTAGCCTCACTCCTCAGGGTCCGTGGGGATTAGTTGTCTGCGGGCTTGCGGGCGCTGTGGTGTGTTGTCTCTTCTTCTGCGCTGCTGGCCTGGGGTTCGGATCCCTTGCCTCTGTTCTGTTGGCCCCAGGATCCAGTCGGTGACCTCTGTGGGTGGAAGGTTAAGGCGCTGCAGGAATCGTGGAACTTCCTCTGGCCATCTTAACGGGAACCATTCTTCGTGGTGTCTGGCTAAGAGCATAAAGGGGAAACCCCATTTATATGGGATCCCTCTATCCCTGAGCAGCGTAGTGATAGGTCTCAGGGCCCTACGTGCCTCTAGCGTAAGGGGGGACAGGTCCTGGTAGAGGGCCACCTCAGCGCCACTGAATTGCCAGGTGGGTCTCGAACGGGCTCTGTGCATTATCTTCTCCTTTAGTTTGTAGGAATGCATACAGCATATAATGTCTCTTGGCGAATTATCGGTTGCGCGGGCTCTATTAGCCCTGTGTGCCCTGTCGAACACCATGGATTCCGGCGCTTCCGGTCCCAATATGTTTCGGAATAGCGTCTGTAATTTGGCCTCGACGTCCTCTGTCCCTTCTGGTTCAGGTAGGCCGCGGACCCTTATGTTTGATCGGCGACCCCTGTTGTCAAGATCTTCCGTTTGGCGTCTTAAATGTAAAAGCATATTACCTTGCCTGTGGATTGCAAGGTTTGAAGCTTCCACTCTCTCCCCTATAGCTTGCACAGAGTGTTCAGTAGCCTGCACCCTGGTGGCCTGTGCTGTAAGTTCAGCCCTGAGCGTGGTTACCTCTGTGCGGATCGCCGCATGCAGGGTGTCAGATAGAGCTTTCATGTCCTCCTTGGTAACCATGGTTGCCATGGTTGCTGTCAGGGCTCTTATATCGGCGCTGATGTCAGCCAGCGAGAGTTCAGCCGGCTCAGAGGCATGTGTGCTGACCGGGGAGTCGGCCATGTTTGCGCCCGCTGCCACGTGGCGACCGGTCGTCGACGGTGCCAGGTACCCGTCCATAGGACCAGCTTGGGGATTGCTCGGGTGAGTCCTGGGGGTTTGTGAGCCGTCTGGGCGTTTTGTGCGCCCCATTATCGTGCCGTGCTGCGGTGTTAGCTTTGCTGTTAAGGCTGTGTGGGACGGAGCTCTTCCCCTAAGCAGCCATTCTCGCTTGCGGCCAAACCACGCCCCCCTTCTATTATTTTTCTTATTACATTTGGTGTATACTCCCTCTCAGGAACAGATCTTTCCCTTTTCCTCTTCCTCCTTCTCTCTTTTTGCAATTTTCTAAATACTTTCATTAGTCCCTGGCCTTATCGTATAGTTAGGATAGCCTTATGCCTATCCCACGCATACTTTAACTCCCTCACTGTGTTAACCTCTACCACTTCTGCTGGAAGGCTATTCCATGCATCCACTACCCTCTCAGTAAAGTAATACTTCCTAATTTAAGACTATGTCTATATGTCCTCTTGTTGTGGTAGTTTTTCTTCTTTTAAATATAGTCTCCTCCTGTATTAAAACTATTTAGAGACTGAAACTTCCAGACCACACGACGTGTCTATTGAAATTGTTATAAGAGGTTGTTTGTCTCTATTATCTTCAACTAGAAGATTGATTATCCTTCCAACATGTCACGCCTTCCGCATTTATTGTGTTGGTGGTCCTGGTTGGGTTTGAACCTGGGTCTCCTGCATCCCAGCCATATACCTTATCCTTGGCTCCACGCATCTTTAGAATATATTCTCTGAAAAGGCAGTGTTTATATTTAAAAGCCTACAGATACCGGATATAGTGGACACCAGAACCGCTGCATTAAGCTGTCGTGGTTCTGTTGACTGTAGTGTCCCTTTAAGAATTGTATTTTTGTCGTTAGTTTAAAAATCCTGGTTACTAACTTTTTATAACTGTCCGCTAGGTCAAAGCAAATTTGTCAAGCCCTGAGTTATATAATAATAGTGTATAAGAGTTGATACAGTATACAAGAGCAATTTAATATAGTATAAAAAGAGTTGGGGATAGAATGTGTGGGAGGTTTAATTTAGAGTAAAGAAGATAAATAATATACATTATGGCAAAGCAATATTTTATATTATAGCAAAGCTGAGGTACAGTATAGCAGAGCATGAATATAAATTACAGCAGAGCTGAGCAATAATGTTACTAATCAATAATGTGTGCTATAGTAAAGCGAGATACAATATTACTGACAAGTATAATATTAAATAGCAGAGCTGTGATACAGTCTTATTAATCAATTATATATGATTTTTCAAAGTTGAGAAATGCTATTACTGACAGTATATTATGGTAGAACAGAGTTGAGAAACAGTCTTATTGAATAATAATAAATGATATAGCAAAGCTATAAAATACAATACAGCAAAGCAGAGATATATATTACTCATCAAACAATTTACAGCAGAGCAGAGATTTAGTATTACTGATAAATAATATACAGTATAGCAGAGCTGTGGTATTACTGATCAAAAGTGCATATTAAGATATTTACTTAAAGGACCACTATAGGCACCCAGACCACTTCAGCTCAATGAAGTGGTCTGGGTGCCAGGTCCTTCTAGTTTTAACCCTGCAGCTGAAAACATAGCAGTTTTAACTGCAGGGTTAATCCAGCCTTTGAGTTAATCCAACATTGAGTAATGCTTTCCTATGGGCGGTTTGAATGCGCGCACGGCTCTTGCTGTGCATGCGTATTCGGATCTGACGTCGCCAGGGGGAGGAGAGGTCAACAGTGCCGAGGGAGCCCAGCGGTGGAGAAAGGTAAGTGGCTGAAGGGGTTTTAACCACTTAAGCCCAGTGGGAGGGGGGTCCTGAGGGTGAGGGGGCCTAATGACCCTAATGACCAAGTTTGTTTTCCTGGCACTATAGTGGTCCTTTAAGAAGTAAAGCATGACAAGAAAAGGCAATCTATAAAATGGCCGAGATACAGTACATGACAGCTGATATTCATTTGAACCTCTGCGCTCTCGTATCTCACCTGACAAACTGGGAGCTCTGACTTTGAAATTTATCAAATTCTCCTGGCACTGTCCAATGATTCCCAGGCTGGGGGTGTTAGACAAAGACACAAACATAGCAAAGGCATCAAAATGAGGACTTGAATACATAATTCACCTCTATTGTTAAAAGCTTTATATTGATTTAAAACAAAAAATACCAACAACAGCATATTGACAAATAACAATATTAGTATATAAAATCAGTGACTTTTAGCAGTGAGGCAAACAAGGCATTTGCCTTGGGCGGCATTTTCCAGGGGGCGGCAAAAAAGCCGCCCCCAAATGCCCAGGGCAAATGTCTTGTTAGCCTTGCGGCTAACTGACAAGCCAGGCAGGCAGGCGGGTGGCGCTGGCAAGGGAGCACTTTACCCTGAGCTGTCTGCTCAGCTCCTGTGTGTGTGTGCATTTAGAAGGCAGGGCAGGGGGGGAAGGGTTGGGTGGGGGTGGCGCGTGGGGGTGGGGAGGCGCCTGACTTTTGTCATGCCTAGGGCAGCACAAAACCAGGATACACCACGGTATAAAATAATTAATCATATGCAAAGATCCCACTAGCTTTGATGATTGGGATTCTATGGAACTGCTAAAAGATTGGACCAAAACTAAAGGTTGGCTCATTATGACATTTTATTTGCGTGCTTTATCTAGTTTGTTCTGGCAAGCATGAATATTTACACTAAATTACTCTACACATTCTTTTTTATGCAGATCTAAACTTGTATTCAGCTAAAACACACGTCGTGGATTGTGGATTATGTACAGGATTCATTATTCAGTAAGTTGCTGTATGTCTTGACATTGTCTTCACAGGGAAAGTTTGTTTACAGGTTCACTGTAGAACTATAGCTGGTATTTGAAAATTCCTAACACGTTCCACATGGCCACGTGAGTCCCCATGGAATTAACCTCCGCTTTGACACTGCTTGTAGGGCTCTTCTAAGTCCGATATAACTTGGCAGTTTACTGTATTATTAACAGTGACAACCAGTCCACTACAATGTACCCACGTTCATGCAAGTTCACGCCTGTCCTAGTTGATCTATATTGTAAAGAAAATCTCCAGAGACCATAGCAACTTCATCTCAATGAGGGCAGCATTTGTTCATGGCATGTTTAAGGCAACTTGGACCATGTCCAGGTACATTTGCTGTGCTAGGTTTATCCAGCCAAGGACAGTAGTAATACCTGATCAAGGTTGGCTCGTAACTTTATCAACCATGATTATTTTTAATATAATATATATCACTGCTTCTAAAGTGTGTGTATTTGTATGAATGATGCTTTTATATCATTATGAAAGGAACACTATAGTGTTCGGAATACAAAGATGTATTCGTAACACTCCAGTGTCCCTCTACCCCATGCCCCTGGCAATTAAAGGGTTAAAAATCCATTAACCAAGAGACCTCAGTGCTGGTCCAATCTCGTCTCCTCCGATGTCATCGTGAGGAGGAGGCTGATGCGCATGTATGGCTAGTGCTGTGCATGCATGCATTAGGCCTTCCCCACAGGAAAGTACTGAATTAATGCTTTCCTATGAGGTTTTGCAAGACGCTGGATGTCCTTATGCAAAGTGTGAGGATGTCCAGCTTTGTTACACTTTTCCGTTAAACTCTATGAAACAGTAGGAAGCACTTCTAGTAGCTGTCTGATAGACAGCCACAAGAGGCCCTCTTAATCCCATAATGAAAACAATGTAGATTCTCTAAAACTGCAATATTTTCAGCTGCAAGGTTAAGGGGACAAGGAAAGTGCACCCAGGCCACTTCAAGGTGAAGTGGTCTGGATGCTTAGAATGTCAATTTAAACCAACAGTGTATACTATGTTGCAGTGATTGTGCATCTGTACCGGGCCAACTTTGCACAGCAGTTTCAGTTTTCCCACTGTTTCATCATCGCTAAGCCAAAACTCTGAGTTATCATCAGAGGACACTGCAAACTGGAAGTCACCTGCAAAAAGACAAAACAGGAGGTTATCAGGGATGTAAGTGTGAGACCTTAATACAGAAAACCTGGTATGTTATTTCTGTGTGCACCATTTATAGTTTATTATAGGACAATAATGCATACAAGGGGTTCTGGATGTTTTGTAATAAATCATGAAGCCAAAGGTTGAGTAGTTTGTAAATGTTTCCAGAATGTTGACTGAACGAACCCTAATATGACCAAATAGCTCCAGATAGCTCCTGTTATTTACAATAAGTCCAGTAATGATATTTGAGTTGCTGTATTAGTCCAGTAGTAGAATCAAAATAACGAAGTACAGTATTGCAGTTCTTTTCAATACCCATTGTGTTGGCATTGGTGTTATTGGCAGTCACTCTGCTCACAAATTACTTGTGTAACATCTGACAATTCCTAACGTGGGAGCACACAAGCCGGGTTATTCATAACATGAAAAGTCAAACTTAATTAACAGAGAATTGCAATTAAAGGTCTCAATAACTAACCTAGAAGGATTCTCTAAGTAATCTATGCTTTCAGTTAAGTTACGTTGGCCTTAAATCTGGAACTCACTTTGAACTCATACATTAGTACATAACACGGTAGGTGTTGCAGGATCCACTATGTTGAAGACATAGCAACATAGGCTAAGAAAGTTAAGTAGTAAAAGCAGGGTGAGTGGAAAAATTGCATGAGAAGTATTATAGGGAGATGGCATAAAGGGGAGAGGTAGATGTGGTATTAAAAGGGATAGGGAAGTGGTATGAAATTGATCAAGAGTGGCATGATAAGGAGAAGGTGGACACAAAGAGGAAGATGAAAGATACGGCATTAAAAAAAGCATGAAAAGAGACTGCAGAATAATAGACATGTCATGAAATGGTACCATCATTGGAGAGCAGAAGAGATTTCAGGAAGTGGAATGGGCGATGCCATGTCAGACACAATGAGTAGATTAATACAGAAGGTACCCAGAGGGTAGAGATTACATTAAATAAAGAACTGGGGCATGAAAGTAGAGACGTTTGTCTAGCTGATGGCGTAATAAAGGTAGGCAGGGGAAGATGCTTACCAAATCAATAACATATTTTGTGACTAATATTAATATATACATGCAGAAAATTGAAAAGGTCCTATAACCAGAACCCTAACTACTAAATGTGCTACTCACACTGTGTATTGTTATATAGTATGCAGAGTTTATTTTCTGTTCAGTAGAGATGGATGTAAGTACAATATCAGCTGTAAAGTAGAAAAGTCAGTTTTACATACTTTTAATATTTTGATTCTGGGCTGCCCTCATGGATGGGATCAGTGTGATATGCATAGATTCTCTTTGTAATTGGAACGAATGAGCAAACGCATTTTAGAGACCTGAGCGAGGATTACCAAAGGGCAAGCTACTGAACTCACTAAGCTTGTGCCCGTTCTCAGAGCTTTCATATTCTCAAAACCATTTTTGAGACTGGGGACTAACGAAGGGCAAACTACTGAGTGTCCCTCGGCTTTTGCCTAGTCTCAGAGTTCTCATATTCTCTGTTTTTTTTGCAATGCATTTACTGAGGTTCTGCCCAAGTCAAAACGGTAATCCAGACGTGGACCCCATGCTTACAGTGCCCAGATGCGTCTCGCTGACGAGGCCAAAAGAAAGCCAAAACGATCATCTGTGGTTGCTGTATCTCTCATGCAGAGAGAACTCACCAGCATTTCGGTTCTGGACTGCCTTTATGGGTGAAATTAGTCTGATATGCAAATTGTATAGGTTCTCTTTGCAAAGACACAAATGAGTTAAAACATTTTCGAGACCTGAGTGGGGATTTACCCAAGAGCAAGCTACTGGATTTCTCTAAGCGTTATCCCATTTTCAGAGCTCTCATATTCTATGTTTGTGTTGCAATCCTTTTAAAATCAATACATTTATTATGAATAAACTCCTGAGTTGAAAATTGGCTTTGATTTCAATATATTTGACATAGTTTAGTGAACCACATGAGATTTACGGTGGTATTTACTAAAATGAGAAATGTTGGGAATTTAAAGTGAATCCAATGTGATTTTCAACCTTAAGACTAAAATAGCCAGATTGGGAAAAATCCCTTGGTCTGCTATGCTTCCAGTTTAGCTATTTTAGCCTGAAGTTTGAAATTCACTTTGAATTCACTGAATTACGGACAATTATCACAATAATAGATACATTTGTATATCTCACCATCTGTGACTGGATGCAGGTATCCAAATATGCGCAGTCCGTAGTTTGTCCACTGGGGGGTGACAGCCAGCTTGTCAACTGTGGTACGAGTCTAGAAACAGTGAGAAGAGGCATTCCTTAGAGTGTTTGGTGACAACAAATTATAGTCAGATACAGTGTTGCTAAAGTGCTTTAAGTAGATCATGTCAATGTGAATAAACGTAGACAATCAGGTCTGAAGTCTTCTTTGTTAAAATTAAATTGTCTTTATTATAGCCACCACTGCTGTCCATTTCCGTCTTTGTCTAACCTAGGTGAAATCCCATATACTAGTTCTGAAATTGGATAAATCCCAAGGGTATCAATTAACAATGTAACTGCACAAATCTGAATAAATTCCATTATATCCCATTTAAAGACATTATAAAAATGGGTCCTGATTTCATTATAGTGCAATATGTCAAGATCACATTAAATCATGTCTATGTAAAATCACAGTAAAAAGTTTGTAATTTGTATGTATGTGATAATAATGAAATTTGATTAAAATTAAATTAGAGACTAGTAGTTAAACAGCTGTACTAAAAGTGTCAAAACTCCATAAATAGATCTGAGTGTGTTTTTTTTTGTTTTTTTGTTTTTTAAACTTGCTTTTGTTTCGATAGTCTGAGTCAAGTGACCACTATTCAACTTAAGTCCAGAATATATCACGTTTGAAAATGCATTCATTTTTTTTCCTCTTTCCTAATAAGGAGGTTTAAACGGAAAGCCCAATGTATTTTATAAAACAGAGCACAATACATATTTATGAACAAATGAGTAAGAGGGAAATTATTGTTGACTAAATACATAGCAAATACGTAAACAATGCACTTGTCCTTAAATCAATACCATAGTCTTAGGAATACAAACATGTATTCCTGACACTAGAAACATAGAATGTGACGGCAGATAAGAACCTTTCGGCCCATCTAGTCTGCCCAATTTTCTAAATACTTTATTAGTCTCTGGCCTTATCTTAGAGTTAGGATAGCCTTATGCCTATCCCATGCATGCTTAAACTCCTTCACTGTGTTAACCTCTACCACTTCAGCTGGAAGGCTATTCCATGCATCCACTACCCTCTCAGTAAAGTAATACTTCCTGATATTATTTGTAAACCTTTGTCCCTCTAATTTAAGACTATGTCCTCTTGTTGTGGTAGTTTTTCTTCTTTTAAATATAGTCTCCTCCTTTACTGTGTTGATTCCCTTTATGTATTTAAATGTTTCTATCATATCCCCCCTGTCGCGTCTTTCCTCCAAGCTATACATGTTAAGATCCTTTAACCTTTCCTGGTAAGTTTTATCCTGCAATCCACTAACCAGTTTAGTATCCCTTCTCTGAACTCTCTCTAAGGTATCAATATCCTTCTGAAGATACGGTCTACAGTACTGCGTGCAATACTCCAAGTGAGGTCTCACCAGTGTTCTGTACAATGGCATGAGCACTTCCCTCTTTCCACTGCTAATACCTCTCCCTATACAACCAAGCATTCTGCTAGCATTTCCTGCTGCTCTATTACATTGTCTGCCTACCTTTAAGTCATCAGAAATAATCACCCCTAAATCCCTTTCCTCAGATGTTGAGGTTGGGCTCTATCAAATATTCTGTACTCTGCCCTTGGGTTTTTACATCCAAGATGCATTATCTTGCACTTATCCACATTAAATGTCAGTTGCCACAACTCTGACCATTTTTCTAGTTTACCTAAATCATTTGCCATTTGGCTTATCCCTCCTTGAACATCAACCCTTCTACATATCTTAGTATCCATAGTTTTGAAAGCACTGTTTAGGTTGTGGGCCCCCGTCTCATTACTAGGTAAAACTCACCTTTTTTTTTGTGCTGCGCCTTTCTCATTGCTCCTTGCCCAGCCCCGCTCTGCCTTTTTGGCTGAGATAATCAAATTTGACGATCTCAGACGATTCAATGCTTCCCCATAGGAACGAACTGGGAGGCTATTGTGCAGCAAAATGCTTTTATGCGCCAACAGCATCTCCTCATAGAAATGCATTGAATCAAGGCATCTCTATGGGGAGCGTTCTCTATGGGGAGCACACTGTGCAGCACTGACCTAGCAAGCACATCTAGTGGTCATCTTAGTGACTGCCCCTAGAGTTGTTCTTAGGCAGAGAAAAGGCATTGTTTACATTAGAAAGCCTGCAGGAACATCCTATGCCTATACACAACAGAACAACTACATTAAGCTGTAGTTGTTCTGGTCACTATAGTGTCCCTTGAACGTGCAAATTTTACTTTTTCAAACAACAATGCAGTAAGCAAATACAATTGATAGGATCTTTCTTATTTTGGTAGCAAGATAAACAGATGTATACACAAGTAAGTTTTAACCCCTTAAGGACACATGATGGAAATATTCCATCATGATTCAATTTTATTTCTGAAGTTGTGTCCTTAAGGGGTTAATAAAGCAAAGACACCATTTTATGATTGGCATCATTATTGCTTTGGGGTTTATTCCCATAAAAAATAATTGCAATTAGTTAATGACATATTATTAGTTGATATCATATTACACAAAAAAAATAGTGTGCCTTATATATAATTAATTACCCTACCTACTCCCTAATGTTTGGGTTTGGGATTATGAACAAGATTTAGGCGTGGCTCTGTGGCTGTTTGCTTTGCTATCGTTGACTCTGATGTAATTTGAAGAGTAAGCAGTCTCACCTTCCTTTATATTTATACTGTGTGATTACTAGTGTTTGCCTACAGATATTAAGAAAAATTGGTTACAACACTCTGTAGGTGCCAGCTGGAGGCTATTGAGGAGTAAAAAATACACAGGGGTGGAGGTGTATTTATTAACCTGTGAATTGAGCACCAGCTTTGCTATATCTACACTAAAAAGGTTAAGTTGTAAATAAAGGAGAGGCAGACCTTTTTTTTTTTTTTAAGCTTTGCAATTTTGCCCTAAGTATTGACTTTTGCCAGGAAATAGATAGGAAAGTGACTTAAAAGAACACTACAGTGTTAGAAGTGCAATACTGTATTCCAACACTACAGTGTCCC
Source organism: Pelobates fuscus (assembly GCF_036172605.1). NCBI lineage: Eukaryota > Metazoa > Chordata > Amphibia > Anura > Pelobatidae > Pelobates > Pelobates fuscus. The sequence goes on from NC_086319.1 coordinate 171,000,365, forward strand.
TCTTAAATAATGGTTTAACCCCTGAAGGTGAGCCAGTGCCAAAGACCTCCTGGCACCATAACAACTGAATTTTGACAAAGTTGTAATGGTGCCCGGGGTGTTGTTTTAGGGCCAAGATCGCTGAATTGGAAAAATTCTCGAAGTCAGCTATGCTTTAAGTTCAGCTAACGTTGGTTTTACATTTAAAATTAACTTTTAAATATATTAAGAACTTTTATTTAAAAAAAATGTATTCTTTATTTTAATAGTACAGTGATCAGTACAGGCTATTGTAGTGGCAGATGATAAGATGGATAATTTCAATGTTCAAACATATAAGGTTAATATGTACTGCACTTTTTTGTTTGTTTGTAATAAAACATGCTTATTCCCAGTAAATCAACATATGAGTAGAACAGGCTCATCTTTTATAGCTAACTACATAGGCGTGCGAACGGGGGGTGCCTGGGCACACCCTAATCCCCGTGGCACGCCTATGGATTGAGACCGGCAGGGGAGATCTCAGGATCTCCCCTGCCAGCTCATGCAGAGCTGGCACTATCCGAGCGCCGGCTCTGCTCTAAGCCTCCATGGGCCGGTGGGGAGATCAAAGCTCTCCCTCCGGGCCCAGAGCAGCATGGAGGGAGGCAGGAGAGGACCTGGGGAGCTCTAGCTTGCAGCTCCGCCAGGTTCCCCTCGCGAGGTCTGAGTGTTGCCGCGGCAATGCTCAGATCTCACGAGAGTGAACTCTAGCCCCGCAGGCTAAAGTTCACTCTCCACTGGACCACCAGGGATGTCAGCAGCATGGTCCTCCCTCCCTACATAAGGTAAGAAGGGAGGGAAGATATTAACTAATCTGCCTCCACCTCACAATCACCCAAACATACAGAACACACACATACAGCACCCTCACACACACAGCACACATACAGCACCCTCACACACACAGCACCCACACACACACACAACACCCTCACACACACAGCACACAAGCAGCACCCTCGCACATACAGCACCCTCACACACAGCACACATACAGCCCACAAACAACACCCACACACATACAGCACCCTCACACACACAGCACCCACACACATACAGCACACAAACAGCACCCACACACACACACAGCACCTACACACATACAGCACCCACACACATACAGCACCCTCAAACACAGCACACACACACAGCACTCTCACACACAGTACACTAAAAGCACCCGAGCAAACACACACATCACCCTTACAAACACACAGCACCCTCACACACAGCACACTAACAGCACTCTCACAAACACAGACAAACAGCACACACACACAAACAGCACCCTCACAAACAGCACACTAACAGCACCCTCACGAACAGACAACACCCACACACAGCACACAAACAGCACCCTCACACACACACACATCACACAAACAGCACCCTCACACACACACACATCACACAAACAGTAACCTCACACAGCACACTACCAGCACCCTCACACACATCACACTAACAGCACCTTCACACACATCACCCTTACACACACACAGCACCCTCACACAGCACACTAGCAGCACACACACCCGTGTATGTATGTGTGTGTATATATATATATATAGGTATATATATATATATATATATATATATATATATATATATATATACACACATACATATACATACATACACACACATACACATACATACATACATACACAATGCAATAGGCTGTGCATACCTATGGCTAACTATAATGGAAAGGAAAGGTCAATACTCAATTTAGCATGTTGTAGTAAACTAGAGGAGTAACGTTAGATGAGCTTGCTAACAGATAACACTATGCAGACATGCTGAGGTGAGTTAGAAAAGTAATAAGGAGGAGACAGTATTAATTAACTGAAAGACATGGGAAAAATATGCTTAGTGCCTCTCATGAGAGTTGTGATTCCACCCAGAGTGGCTCTGTGTAATATGAGTAAGAGTGATATTCCAGACCCTCCAGAGTGGCTGGAGACATGCTATAGACAATATGCATCATGCATTAACGTGGGTTTCCTGCCTCTCCACCTATGCCCTTCTGTGGCAGGGCACAGTCCCATTTAGTGGGGTTGGTCTGCCAGGCAGGCATGGTGAAGGCTGACAAGGTGGTACTTGGTTGGTAGGTCAGGTAGTGCATGGTGATCTGCTGGCTGCTGCTCAGCTCAGCCCATTCGGGGGACCCCTGGTCAGGTTTGGACCGGTCCCTTCGCAGTCCGTGTCGGTGTGTTGCTTTTCCCCAGCGCTGCCAACGTCGTCTGTGCCGCCTGAGGCCATAGTGCCGGTAGTGGCGTGTTGGTCGTGAAGGTCTCAGTATGCCTGTGTGGGTGCTTTTCCGGGCGGGACATGTGTGACCGGCAGGAAGTACTTGGTTTTCAATTGCAACCAGAGTGCTGCAAAGTGGCTGTCCAGCTGGAGTAGCAGTCTGGATCTCTCCCCCATGTGTATCTGGGAGCACGCGGCCGCCGCCATGTTGGATATGCTGTTCTTTCCTGCAGTTTGTGTCATGGCATTACTGCAAGTCTCCCGCAGTCGTGGATAGCCCTTCAGATGGGGACCAGGATAGCCCCCACCGGTCCAAAGGGGGTGGGGAACGTGGCAGCATAGAGAGTTCTGTCTTGAGGGTGCTCTGCATGGAACAGAAGAGCGGCCGCCTCACCCATCCAGAGGTTCCAGTAGGCCTCACCCAGTTCCTCGGGAAAAACAGCTGGGGCCGCTATGTGGACCCTTCATAGGGTACACAACGTTTGGCGGAGTTCTGGTAAGTCCCAGAGGGTGCTTGGGGACAGCTCCCAAAGACTGTATGTTGCAGGAGATAACAAGTAGCGGAGGAGCACTTACAAGATGCGTCCACCCGCCATGATAGTTAGGTCCCCCCCCCCCTGAAATTCACTTTTAATCCTCTTTGAAGTCTCACTTTAGTGAATAACCCTGTGTGTCTTAATGAAGTCCTTTTGGGACATAGATGCTCCCCTCATCAGGTTTAACTGGTTAATGCTGGAGCAGTGTAATTTGAGTCAAGTTTAGATGATAAATGTCTGCACTAGAACTAATGTCTACTAATTGTATAATTAGTGGAAATGTTGATATTTAACTCATGAACACTTCTGATCCCTCACACGGGAGAGGCAGAGTTCCATTCAAAAATAAAAACATTTTTCTAGTACAGTCAATTCTCATATAAAACAGACCCAAACTATATTGCTCCATCAGTAAAAGTACACTCCAAGCACCTATGCTTCTTTAAGAGTTTATGATACAAAATGATCCCATCTCCCTGCAATCTGTTCCATGTGGTTGCAAAGATTTACTAAAATTATAGATTTAGAATTATATTATAGACTAAGAATAAACTCAGTCATGTCACAGGGAGTATCGAAGTTCCCCTGCTCTTACAAGTACTTGCACAGAGTGTACATGCACAGATCATGTATGATATATGTAGTGGAGCTCCAATACCAAGCATAGGTATCTCCGCTATACCTTCCTCCAAACTGTATAATAATCCAAGACACTTTCCCCCCCAGCAACTAGACGACACATAGTTCTGGGAGTCAACTGATTTTGTTTTGGCCACACACAGCCTTTATGTATTGACCCCTAGCATGGGGTCTCCCTATCTAAAATACAAGGGATTCCCTCCCAGGATTCACTGTTTCTGAGAGATAATTGCGTGAGAAAACTATAATTGAATTATCTCTTAGTTTAAAATATTAGCATGTTATATATTCACAAATGGATCTCAGACATTGTAGTAAAATAGAACTTCTCTTTACTTCAGTACACACACATAATGACATAACACAAGAGAGACTAACAGAACAGAACAAGTGGATAACTTCACTATGCTGCCATCTACTGGAAGGTGGACTGCATAAACCCCAATACATAACATTCCTCCCCCCTAGACCTCAAAGTCTTTGAGATAACTGGGAGGTTTAATATTTCGCCTTGGGCGCCCCAAAACCATGTTTAGAACTGCTTCACCTGGATCTTCAGTTGTGCCCTTCCCTTCTTCCTGTGCTCTGTCAGATGGACCGCACAGAACTGGTTCTTCAACAACAACTCCTGGAGAACTGAGACCTGCATCATCCAGTGGTTCAACATCATCTGGTATGACAGAAAGCCCAGTATGACTGGGACCGGCAGCAGGCACAATCTCATCACTCTGTTCCCGAATCTGATTGACATGCCTTCGTAATATTCTACCATCAGGAATTTGTACTTTGTATGACAAAGGTCCTGTGGCCACAAGTACTTTTGCAGGTATCCATTTAGGCCCAGAAACATAGTTCCTGACGTAGACAGCATAGACTATAGTTCTTATTGAATTGCAATTCCTGCTTCTCTTGTAACTCAGATGTCAAATCAGGATGTAAATGATTCAGACAAGTTTTAAGACGCCGGTTCATAAGGAGCTCTGCTGGACTCCTACCAGTGCTTGAGCAAGGTGTCATATGTTGTTGCATAAGGAAATTTGCAAGTCTACAATTCCAATCTGCTTCAATAATTCTCTTTAATGAGTCTTTGGTAGTTTGAAACATACGCTCAGCTTGACCATTTGATGATGGGTGAAATGGTGCAATCGTAACATGTTGAATAAGTTCACTAGCCATGAAAACTTTGAATTCTGATGAGGTAAATTGTGTTCCATTATCAGACACATTGTATCTGGCAACCCATGTGTAGCAAACAGCCTCCTTAGAATCTTTATGACTGTGACTGAGGTAGCAGATGTAACTGGAACAACTTCTAACCATTTTGAAAAGGAGTCAACAACTAAAAAAAAACATCTGTCCATGAAAAGGGCCAGCAAAATCTATATGTAAACGGGACCAAGGTGACCTAGTCACTTCCCAAGGATGTACTGAGGCTTTAGGTGGAGCATGATGAGTAGATTGGCATGGTACACAGTTCTTCACCCACTTTTCAATAACTTCATCCATTTTAGGCCACCAAACATAACTTCTGGCTAAAGCTTTCATGCGAACTATTCCAGGATGTCCTTCATGAAGAGCATGCAATACTCCAGCTTGTCCTGCATTTGGAATTACCACTCTGTTTCCCCATAATAGGCACCCTTTATAGGCAGATAGTTCATGTTGGCGCACTACAAATGGTTTGAACTTGTCTTCCACTTTTGATTTGGGCCACCCCCTACAAAACCCAGTTGAGCACACGGGACAGCAAAGGATCCTTGTCAGACATACAAGCAATGTCACTTGCATGTACTGGAGGGTTTGGAATGGATTCCAACATGAGTACCTCAGACATAGGAGGAACAAGGAAATCAGGAGAAGGCAAAGGCTTAATCCATCAGCATGTGTGGAAAACTGCATTTCAAAAACGACATGTATTATGCCTGTGTTTTCCACCGCAACCATAACAAGTTCCTTTTTGGAGCTGTGACATCAGTGCGTGGTGATAAGTCTTTTGATTTAACATCAGTCTTTTTCACTAGATTTATTTCAGGTGAGTTCTCTTTGCTGGAGGAGGATTGTATCTCTTTTGAATGGACATATGCAGTCTCATTTGCAAGAGCTTCCTCTTGTGCAATAATAAAAGTTAAATTCTGTCTTGCAAGAAGTCTCCTCTGCAGTGCTTCATTTTGCACCCCACACACAAGCCTGTCCCTTAACAAGGATTCTTAGCTGGTATCAAAATTGCAATTTTCTGACAGCCTGCGCAGTTCTGCAATGTATGCTGCAATGCTTTCACCTGGTTTCTGATTTCGTCTATTGAAATGGAAACCCCTCACTGTTTCAGATGGGGTGGGTGCTAAATGATTTTTTAACAGTGCCAGTATTCCTTCAAATGAGTAGTCTTGTGGTTTAGCAGGAGATATCAGTGAGCGGACAGTATCAAAGGTCTTAGATCCAATAACACTCAGTAACACAGCTCTCTTCTGAATAGCCTCAACCACCTTATTAGCTTCCAGGAAAAACACTAACCACTCAGCATATGAGTCCCATGAGGCTGGATTAGCCTGACCAAATTCCTCCATGTGTCCCAGAGAAGCCATGCTGGAGATATTTGTAGATAATGGAATTCCAACAGAAAAGTTTTACTTCCTCTATATATATTCTGCAGTGTTCATTTACTGACATCCGATCCTCATTGCCAGTTTAAAATATTAGCATGTTATATATTCACAAATGGCTCTCAGACATTGTAGTAAAATAGAACTTCTCTTTACTTCAGTACACACACATAATGACTGTAATGGACCGTTTCAGCAGACAAGGGGTTAAAATCCGTTTAGGCGTTATTCCCCTTTCAGATATAAAGGCAGCTACTGTAGAACACCAAACTCCCGAACTGGATACAAGGGAATGCACCAAACTCCCGAACTGAATACAAGGGAATAAGGTAGCACTCCAAACTCCAGAACTGGAACCTCACGAATAGCTGCTAGCAGACGAACAGGAAAAGCACCCAAGCGGCTTACACTCCTGGCAATCAGTCTCTAACAGCATACAGTAAATCCCCCCCCAAGAGGGTCAAGCAGTGGTCTAGTTTATTATGGGCTACCTGCCCAGTATTTATGCAGGTCTCCCACTTGGTGGACACTCCCCTAGGGGACCAAATGGGAGACTGTAACAAAAGACAGACAGGTATCAATTTAGGTATCAATTTAAAACACAGACATGTCACACATCCCCAGATAGCTGGGATCTGAGCGCACAAAACTACCGAATAGCGCTCAGATCCTATTCACACAGTTCAATTGCCATGGAGCCAAAGTCTTTAATTACAGTACACGAATAGGCTCCATGGCATAGCTATCTGGGTTAACACATTCACATAACAAAAGTACCGGATGAACATGTATTTGTTAGATCTGTACGAATAAGAACCAGGCGGCGGATGGCTCAGCGGTGTTTGTGCAAATAAGTGTCTGTTTTTAGTTCCAAAGTTTAAGCGCTGAACACTGCTGGCCGTACGGGACTTTTAAAATGGCCGCCGCCACGTGTTCGGTAAATGAACAAAGACCACCCTGCATTCTTCAATTAAGCTGCGGTTAACCGCAGCTTCAGGGCGGTCAATTGGCGGCACACTCCAGCTCCCGGGTGGTCGTTCCTTCGGCAGTTTGTTCGGTAGGTAAAATCTACCGAACACCCTGGCAGAAAGGCACGAAATAGCCTTTCTGCAGGGAAAAATAAAGCCTTTTAAAGTCTGGTCCATAGTCCAAAGGCAGCAGGTGGGCAACCAGGCTTCTCCAATGCAATGTGGCGTGATTGCTCTCGTCACAGTGACATAACACAAGAGAGACTAACAGAACAGAACAAGTGCATAACTTCACTATGCTGCCATCTACTGGAAGGTGGACTGCATAAACCCCAATACATAACAGATACAGGAAAACATACAATATTTCTAAAACACTCCAAAAACACATTTTAATAACATAATAACCACATGAAAGTCACATCACCGAATAGCTTGGTTCTGAGAGCCCACTTTGTCAAAATATCGCTCAGATCCCTTTGGTGGTTCTGGAAGAAGTTTTGACTGGTTGGCCACAAGGTGATGCCCCAAAACAGTTCCAGAGAAAACAAGGCAACAACCGGTCATCTTTCAGGGTTTCTCGCACAAACAGCGACGAATGCATCCCCTGGCTGTTAGGGAGTGAATGTTCCCCCTGTTTGGTAGTTCATGTCTCCCGAACACCGTTCTCATAACTGTTCGGGAAGTTGGATGGGCAGCGGTACTAGTTTCCCAGATGTTTGCAGGAACATGTATCCGAAAATACTTCCACGCTGTTGACAACCGTGTACCGCTGCCTGCATTCGGGAGGCAAAATGGACACCAATTATTGAAACATGTGTGTTTAATTATACGAACAGAGGCCACACAGGGAAAACACTTGCACTAATGACCAGTTTGTGGTTAGCAGTCAGGGGTGGTCGGTGGATAGAAGGTGCGAACAAGGGGACCCACACAGAGTTAGTCCGGTAAATGAACAGGGAATAAAAGTGTAGTTAGGTCCACTATTCTGCTACAATATAAAAGTACACGCTACAGTTTATAGACTTTGAGAAAAAGTATGAGACTAACTTCACTAATATTAAAACTTAAAAAAACAACTTATTTTGTCTTTGTTGAACAGCGCTTTATGAGATGATCTTGAAATTCTCAAAAAATACAATGGAAGGCCATGATTGGAGAAATCACTGTCATTTCCTGATATCTGATATCACTGTCATTTCTTGATATCTAACTCAGAATGCTTCAAACACTAGCCCTGTATGACTACTAATCCATAGCTTCCTCCTCTGATAAAAATAGGTGGATTTGAAATTTGTGCTAAAGAACTTACAGTAAGGTCAGTGGCAATAAAGAACAAGCATTACAAGGAAGAAGTAAGGTATAAGCATTTAAGTTCCCTTTTCCCACTATCTATATATGTAAATATTTTAACTGTAAAACATGATTTCTTGTGTTGCTTCAAAGCCGTGACAAATGAGTCATGCCATGGTAGCGAAAGATGGTTCTCTATCCTGTTATATCTGAGGAGCTTACTGTTGTTGAGTCTCCCTATCCATTAATTACCCTTTACAATTGTTAATACAGGCATACTAAACAATAAGGCATATCTGTTACACACAGTATGAAACTATAGAAACTATTAACCTTTTACTAACTTATATCCATTAATATATATCCTGGTGATGCAAACCTACTAAGTCAAACTCTTTATATCATTCTGTCCAAGTCATTGTAGGGTATAGCCTTTATATTAATGTGTTCCATGTCAAGAAATGGTTGGAGTTGTGACTGTAGGGCAGTGAATACTCACATGGGGGTACAGAGGAAAATGCAGGTTCCGTCGAAGTTGCTTAATTGTGCTTCCACACCAGTCTTCAAAGACATGGAGGTTGACCTTGCCCTTGAGCTACAGACACAAGAACAATATGATGCTATGGGGCAAACAAAATCTGGACCAAAGATTTTCAACTATATAGAGTCAATAACACATGGCGTGAAAACACATGTTGTTTTGATATGAAATCAATATGGGGTCCCCTCTACTGATTCCATATGATGTTTCACACACAACAGGCTGCAACGACTATTGGCTACCAGAACAGCTAGTAATGTTTCAAATTCAAATATGGCAGGGCACAGCAAAGGATACATTTATTTACATGCACCTCAAAAGTCTAAAACATATATGAAATTTGATCCCCTTTAAGGGACCATTATGCTTTTAACAAATCTATTAATTCATAGTTATAAAACATATAGTTTAGCTGCTCTTTAAAGGTATACAAAAAAGCAATGTTAGAAATAATCTTTATCAATTTAAGAAAATTAAACATATGTAAATTCGCAAGCCATCAAATGTAAATTTTAGTTTTACTTTTGTTGAGTCTGGGTATTTTCAATCATGAAGACAATATATTTAACCAAACATAATGTTTTTAAGGTCCTATAATGTTGTCTAAATATAAAGAATTTGTCTCTGCTAGAATCAAGCTACATCAGATGGGAATTATGATTTGATCATCTGAAAAGTGACTCTTTATTATAATAAAAGGTCAACATAGTTGCTATTTTTTTTAGCCTGTCAAACAAGTTTTTTTGTTGTTGTTGTTTTGTTTTTTACAATCTTATACCCTTTAACCCCTTAAGGACCAAACTTCTGGAATAAAAGGGAATCATGACATGTCACACATGTCATGTGTCCTTAAGGGGTTAAAAGTATTGGACTGTGATTTTGCAAACTTGAATAGAGCAAAAAATAACATTAAAGTTAGAGGAAAAACTATTATATACAGAGGATTGGTTAATACAATTAAGAGTGGGGCCCCTCTGATCCTGAGAGCTGGGATTATTTCTCACAGGGGAATGAATCAATGGGGGATTAATTTTACTGCATAATAGGAGCATTGTACTGTTTTCCTCCCAACACCTATACACACTGAACATTGACACACCCTCTGTGAAACTGTCAAATCCTTGTCTAGCTGGTCTGAACTGCTGATCAAATAGTAAGTGTATAGCAAACATAGATGCCTATTCACTAAATACCACATTGTACTAATTTCAAACTGACTTGGAATGTGAAATTCCCTTTGAATAACTGAAAATTCACTCTTTACACTCCCTGCAAATGTAACATGTGGAAAGATCTATGTGTTCACTTAGAAGCTATATACCGTAAATTATTATAATTATTTTTATTTATCAGTGACTAACCCTATTGTTGCTTTTAATGTATCCATATACTGTGCACAAGCTAGCAGAATACATTATTTTATTCACATCATTCTGTTTTAAATGAATTAAGTATCACATGCCATTATTTAAATGTTACATACTGAAGACTTTAATGTTCCCGGTCTCCTGTCAGTTTGTAGGATTTAAGTAGCTTAGGTGATCATACAAGGTGGATAAAACAACCAATCATTTCTTGCTTACCTCTGGTTTCCAGGGCACTGAATGGTTCCAGGACTTGCCTTCAAAGCGTTTAAGCTGCAGATAAAGCATGTATAAAATATAAGTGAGCTGAAGAAGGCAGGAGGAATGAGTGTTAGCCAAGGATGACAAAAGGCTGAAAGCTTTCATTCTGCATATTGTCCAGTTATCTGTTTCATTAACATTCCAGACACGGTATGGTACCCGCGGACTACAGGTGATACTCGAAAAATTAGAATATCGTGCAAAAGTTCATTTATTTCAGTAATGCAACGTAAAAGGGGAAACTAATATATGAGATAGACGCATTACATGCAAAGCAAGATAGTTCAAGCCGTGATTTGTCATGCCAAGTACGATGATTATGGCTTACAGCACATGAAAACCCCAAATCCACAATCTCAGTAAATTAGAATATTGTGAAAAAGTGCAATATTCTAGGCTCACAGTGTTCTATTCTAATCAGCTAAGTAAACCATAACACCTGCAAAGGGTTTCTGAGCCTTTAAATGGTCTCTCAGTCTGGTTCAGTAGGAATCACAATAATGGGGAAGACTGCTGACCTGACAGTTGTGCAGAAAACCATCATTGATATGAAAAAAAAAATGTACTGTATAAAATCCCAAAAGGACCAGGAAACAATGCTAAAACACCCAAAAGTGTACCTCACATACACCAATCTTATATGATAAAAAGGGAAATCTGTACTACCCCAACAAGTGACAGTACAGATTAAAGGGGTAGCAAAGCAAATATCATGAAAAATACAACCTGTGTATAAAATAACACAATTGCTCCAGGAAATCTAAAATATATAAAGAAATCACACAATAGTGAAGTATGTACAGAAATGAGTGGTTCAATCCCGGAGGTACAGGAAAAACAATAAGAACAGGAAAAAAACAAAAACATAACCATAGAGACTTTTAGAGACCAGCTAGAGACTTTTTATGTTTTTGGCTTTTTCCTGTTCTTATTGTTCAATTTACCACAGAGGGACTCCTTTCTCCTGGGTACCACTTGTTAGTGGAGACAAGCTGTTTTTACCTTTCATTGATGTAAGTGCATTTTGTATCAATAAATTCTCCTTTTGTTACAATACTGCTCTATATATCTCTTTTCCTTTGAGGATTGGATGTCCTAATATATGCTGCTGCACCACGCCGCATATCCACTCTGAAGGAGACGTTTTTCTACATATGTATACTCTTTGGAAGGGAGATAGGCGCAGATCTCCAGCATGTTCTTGTAAGTTCTCTACCTCCGGGATTGAACCACTCATTTCTGTACATACTTCACTATTGTGTGATTTCTTTATATATTTTAGATTTCCTGGAGCAATTGTGTTATTTTATACACAGGTTGTATTTTTCATGATATTTGCTTTGCTACCCCTTTAATCTGTACTGTCACTTGTTGGTGTAGTACAGATTTCCCTTTTTATCAGAAAACCATCATTGACACCCTGCGTAAGGAGGGAAAGCCTCAAAAGGTAATTGCGAAGAAAATTGGATGTTCCCAAAGTGCTGTTTCAAATCACATTAATAGAAAGTTATGTGGAAGAGAAAAGTGTGGAAGAAAAAGCTGCACAAGAAGCAGGGATGACCGCAGCCTTGAGAGGATTGTCAGGAAAAGGCCATTCAAAAGTGTTGGGGATTTTCACAAGGAGTGGACTGAGGCTGGAGTCAGTGCATCAAGAGAGCTACCACACACAGACGGATCCTGGAGATGGGCTTCAGATGTCGTATTCCTCTTGTCAAGCCGCTCCTGAACAACAAACAACGTCAGAAGCGTCTTACCTGGGTTTAAGAAAAACAGACCTGGTCTGTTGCTCAGTGGTCCAAAGTCCTCTTTTCTGATGAGAGCAACTTTTGCATCTCATTTGGAAACCAAGGACCCAGAGCCTGGAGGAAGAATGGAGAGGCACACACTGCAAGATACTTGAAGTCCAGTGTGAAGTTTCCACAGTCTGTGTTGATTTGGGGAGCCATGTCATCTGCTGGGTCAACGCAGCCGTCTACCAGGAGATTTGGAGCACTTCATGCTTCCTTCCGCAGATGAGCTTTATGGGGATGCTGACTTCATTTTCCAGTAGGACTTGGCACCTGCCCACACTGCCAAAAGCACCAAAGCCTGGTTCAATGACCGTGGGATTACTGTGCTTGATTGGCCAGCAAACTCGCCTGACCTGAACCCCATAGAGAATATATGGGGCATTGCCAAGAGAAAGATGAGTCTTCTTTCTGGTCTTCCATAACACCTCAGTAGTGCCACAGGCAGATAGTTTCCATGCCACGCTGCATTGAGGCAGTAATTGCTGCAAAAGGGGTGCAAACCAAGTACTGAGTCCATATGCATGCTTTTACTTTTCAGAGGTCCAATATTGTTCTATGTACACTCCTTGTTTTATTGATTGCATGTAATATTCTAATTTACTGAGTTTGTGGATTTGGGGTTTTTCATGAGCTGTAAGCCATAATCATCACACTTATGACAAATCACGGCTTGAACTATCTTGCTTTGCATGTAATGCATCTATCTCATATATTAGTTTCCCCTTTTTACGTTGTATTACTGAAATAAATTAACTTTTGCACGATATTCAAATTTTTCGAGTATCACCTATATAGCATCTTTGGAAGCACTTGGAATACAGAGTCGTGCATTGATCAGGCTAGGTTACTAATGTTTAACTCTGTTAAAGTGAAACGTTTAACGTTTGTTAAAGTGAAACGTTTGTCTGAAATACCTGGTTTTCTCGTAGCAGAGATTCATGGCAATTATTTCAAACCATATAAAAAATTCCTGGAAAACTGCTGAAGAAATTTAAATATACCAACATAGCACAGTTATTTTTATTATCTGTATATCACATACAGATACACTGACACACATATAAATTCTCTGGAACACACAGAGAACACACAAAGATAACCCTTGTGTTGAGCTTAATTTTCCACTTCATTTAAGAAGGGCACCATGGCCTACATTTACCTAAGCAACAACATACACACTGAGATCATTAAAACAGGGTTTCTGATTATATAAATAGTCACTGATGCATGATGTGTATGTGTTGGAGGACCTGCTGTGTGCTCTGTGGTCTCTATGGTGCTGGAGAGGAAGTATATTATCTTGTCTTTATTCTTGTGAAGAAAAAAACATACTTTGGTTCACAAACTTTACTTACACCGACCACCTCCCTGGCTCATTAAGCTCAAAGAAAACCACAGAAATTATTGCTCTACCTCTGTGGCCGCCGTTCGTATAACCCGTACGAAATAAAACACGTACTGGAGAAAATGGCGGCCATCTTGTCGCACGAAAAGAGGCAGCGGGACTTGGTCGTTGAGTGTCTGGAACTCCAAGTCGGACACTTGACTCCGTGAACACCGGTCAACTTCGCAAACGCCTGCTTCTTTTCACGGGCAAGCCAGGAGAGCGATGTTCGGTAGGTTTGTTCACATGAACCCAGTGAACAAACGCTACTTATGAGCCAGGGGATCCGTTCATGGTTTTGTTCAGTTTGGGACTCCCGAAATTGACCGACCACTGCCCGTTAAACTATGGAACTGTTTTGGGCTCCTCATGAGCGGTCGATCAAAACTTTACCCTGGTGGCGATTCGGCTGTGTTCGTGGGATCTGAGAGCTATTTGGACAACTTGGGAGCTCAGATCCAGGCTATCCGCATGTGTCTTCAGGGACTCTTACCTTATATGAAATACTTGTAGGAAGTGAGAGCTTGTCACTTCCTCCCAGCTAACACAGACCAAGCCACATGGGAGGGGCATGGCCAGAAGACAAGAGGGGCGGCAGACTAGGAGAGGAGCAATCCCATAGCTCCCAAGAGCCCCAGTCAGCAGAATCCACCCTCCTGCTGTATATATATATATATATATGTATGGAGTGTCTGTATCTGCATGTGTGTCAGTGTTTGTATGTCTGTGTATCTGTTTGTCTTCCAGAAATTGATTATTTCATTTCAATTTATTATTAAATTCACTAGAAACTATAGAGAATCTTTTTGTAAAATATGTCACAGCACGTCTTAAAGGTGAGTTAGTCAGGAGAGCTAGAAATGCAGAAAGTGGTGCAACACAAGCATTTCCAACAGGGCCGCCACCAGAAATCCAAATACCGCCCACTGGGTCCGCCTCCAAATACCGCCCACAGGAATACACACACAGACACAAACACACACACTGATATAAAAGGACATGGATACATACTAACAGACACACATACTGAAACAGACATACACGCATACAGGCATACATACTGACACATGCTGAGACATACACACAGGCATACATAGTGACAGACAGACACATACTAACATACATACAGACACACATGCACGAGGACATAAAGACACATACATACATACACACACACATACATCCATACACACATACATTCATAATGGCATACAGACATACATTCATAATGGCATACAGACATACATACATTCAGACTGACATACATGCATATATACAGACATACTGACAGACATCCATACACACATAATGATATGCAGACATACATTCATACTGACATACATATATACATATATAATGACATACAGACATATATATATACATACATAGACATACATACAGACTAGGGGTGCACCGAAATTCCGGCGGCCGAAAGTATCGGCCGAAAATGGACCTAATCCATTTCAGCCGATATTGGCACATATCTGCAGAAAATGCTGGGCTGCTGGGCGGTCGGGAAGCGCTGGTGGGCGGCTGGCGAGGGAGCACTTACTCTGAGCTGTCTGCTCAGCTCCGTCATATTCCGGCTCCCAGCCTCACTCTGAGGCGCGCGAGGGAGCTGAGCAGACAGCTTAGAGGAAGTGCTCCCTCGCCAGCCGCCCGCCAGTCAGTGCCGCTCGCCCAGCAGCCACTGGACCACCAGGGAGGAAGAGACACCCCTCCCCAGCATTCCCAAAGGTAAGGAGGCTGGAGGGGGGGGGTGTTTAAATAAATTTTAAAAAACGTGTTAATGTGGGTGAGTGTGTGTTAGTGTGTGTTAGTGTGTTTCTGTTAGTGTGTTTGCCTGTGAGTGTGTGTGTCTGTTAGTGAGTGTGTGTGTGTGTCTGTTAGTGTGTGTGTCTGTTAGTGTGTGTGTCTGTTAGTAAGTGTGTGTGTGTGTGTCTGTTAGTGTGTGTGTGTCTGTTAGTGTGTTTGCCTGTGAGTGTGTGTGTCTGTTAGTGTGTGTGTCTGTTAGTGTGTTTGCCTGTGAGTGTGTGTGTCTGTTAGTGTGTGTGTCTGTTAGTGTGTGTGTCTGAATGTGTGTTTGTCTGTTAGTGTGTGTATGTTAGTGTGTTTCTGTTAGTGTGTTTCTGTTAGTGTGTTTGCCTGTGCGTGTGTGTATGTTAGTGAGTGTGTGTGTCTGTTAGTGAGTGTGTGTGTCTGTTAGTGAGTGTGTGTGTCTGACTGTGTGTGTCTGTTAGTGTGTGTGTCTGAATGTGTGTGTCTGTTAGTGTGTGTGTTTGCCTGTGAGTGTGTGTGTCTGCTAGTTTGTGTCTGCTAGTGAGTGAGTGTGTGTCTTTTAGTGAGTGTGTTTTTCTGTTACTGAGTAGTGTTAGTGTGTCTGTTAGTGTGTGTGTGTTTCTGTTAGCTAGTGTATGCGTATCTGTCAGTGAAGTGACCACTTCCTCCCAGCAGCACTTGTGGCTGCTTTTTTTTTTTTAAAGGGGCCCGGTCGCACTTTACCACGGCCACAGCGCTGACCGGGCCCCTGAAGATATAGGGCCCATCGGGTGGCCCTAAGTGTGTGGGCCACCCTGGGCGGCCGGGCCCCCCAGGGTCGCCGGGCCCGTGACAACCGTTATGGTTGTCACCCCCTGATGGCGGCCCTGATTTCCAATACAAAACACTGAGAAGCATATCATAGGAAACAAATCAGCTTATCACAGCAGCCAAGACAATTGCACACAAAAATTGACAAAAATAAAGAATGTTTTATTTAATCTCATCTTAAAGGAACACAGTGTTAGGAATACAAAGTTGTACACCTCCCCACCCCCCCGCAATCAAAGAAAAACACTTACCTGATTCCAGCAACTCGGTGCTGGCTCCATCTCCACCTTCTCCGATGTCAGTGAGAGGGAGAACTTATGGAAGACTGCCACCAGAGGCAGTCTTAATCCTGCAATGGAAACATTGCAGTTTCTCTAAAACTGCAATGTTTTACATTACAAGGTTAAGGGGATATCTGCACCCAGGCAAATTCAATGCAATGAAGTGGTCTGGGTACTTATAATGCCCCTTTAAGAACCTCATGATGGTCTATGTTGTCTAGAGCTTTAACTCTAAGTGCAGGGCTTTAACATCCTGTAAAAGCATAGACTGCCATCAGGGGTGTATCCTGGTTTTGTGCTGCCCTAGGCAGCCACCAGCCCAGGATGTCTGTTAGCCGCAAGGCTAACAAGGCATTTGCCCTGGGCGTTTGGGGGCGGCTTTTTTTGCCGCCCCCTGGAAAATGCCGCCCAAGGCAAATGCCTTGTTTGCCTCGCGGCAAATACGCCCCTGACTGCCATGCAGTAAAAGTACCAGCAGGGGTTAAATCACTGCTGGTACCAAGTTAGTGGCCCATTTTCTTGGATTTCAAGATCAGAGACAACATGGGTTTACTTCAGGGAGATCATGCCAAACTAATCTTATTGATTTTTTTGATTGGGTAACTAAAATTATAGATCAGGGTGGTGCAGTAGACATTGCTTACCTAGATTTCAGTAAGGCTTTTGACACTGTCGCACATACAAGGCTTCTCAATAAACTGCAATCTTTAAGTTTGGATTCCAATATTGTTGAATGGGTAAGGCAGTGGCTGAGTGACAGGCAACTGAGGGTTGTAGTCAATGGAGTATATTCGAACCATGGGCTTGTCACCAGTGGGGTACCTCAGGGATCTGTACTTGGACCCATTCTCTTTAATATTTGTATTAGTGATATTGCAGAAGGTCTTGATGGTAAGGTGTGTCTTTTTGCTGATGATACTAAGATATGTAACAGGGTTGATGTCCCAGGAGGGATAAGCCAAATGGCAAATGATTTAGGTAAACTAGAAAAATGGTCAGAGTTGTGGCAGTTGACATTTAATGTGGATAAGTGCAAGATAATGCATCTTGGACGTAAAAACCCCAAGGGCAGATTACAGAATATTTGATAGAGTCCTAACCTCAACATCTGAAGAAAGGGATTTAGGGGCGATTATTTCTGATGACTTAAAGGTAGGCAGACAATGTAATAGAGCAGCAGGAAATTCTAGCAGAATGCTTGGTTGTATAGGGAGAGGTATTAGCAGAAGAAAGAGGGAAGTGCTCATGCCATTGTACAGAACACTGGCAAAACCTCACTTGGAGTATTGTACGCAGTACTGGAGATAGTATCTCCAGAAGCATATTGATACCTTAGAGAGAGTTCAGAGAACTCGGCGCAAGCTAGGAAGCGTCCATCAACGGAAGGTACTCGGTCGGAGTACAGGTGATCCATTACATTCAGTAACAGGAGATCAGAAATATCACAAATACTCTATTGGGCTAAACAAGAACCACAGCAAGGCAATTGGGACAAGAATTGCCATGGTTTTAAATACCAGTGGCTCTATTAGTATTGGAATACGTCAATTTGCTTCTGTTTTCCATTATCTGTCTATGAAATATATATGTGTGCCAAATGACTATAATGATAAGAATGCTGCAAAATTTGCATCACAATTTGTATTGCTCGTTAGGCGTTTCCACTATGTCACCTGGATTGCTTATGCAATCTTTAACTTACAGTGTTCCTCTTTTTCCTTGCTTTATGCATTAAACAGTTGTAGGGAATTAAATACAGCTGGTAAAATGCACTTCAAATGCTTTGGAAAACAAATCCCTAATGTTGCTCATTTGGAGATTTTATACAATCTGCTTATTTTGGCTTGTACTCCATTTTTTTTGCAAACTATCCTATTTATTTCACTTCCAGTGTTTTTTTTTGGAGGGGATCATTCATAATAACAGTGTTTACTCGTTTCTAGTTTGCTTTTGTGAGATAGTAGTAAAGCACACTAGAAGAGTGGTGCTAGAAGAAAAGGACATGAAATGAAATGATGGTATTCTAAGAATCTCTAAAAGAGGCTCTAGAAAATATAAGAGCTAGATGTATTTACAAGAATGGAATCAGGAGAAATGCTCTAGAAAAGACTAAAGAAAAAATATATAAAAGTCCTAGAAAAGGCTAGAACTGTAGCACACGAAGACTATCAAAGATTGGTAGAACAGCAGCACACTGAAATAGTCCAGAAACATAGTGCTAAAACAGGCTGGTTTATTGATACCAACAGATGACAAGTGATTGTATGAGACTATAGGAAACTGGAAAAGTGGTGTTTTAAAAGGTGGCATTAAATGCCAGAAGAATGGTGCTAGCAGACATTAGAGGAGTGATGCTTAAAGAGGTCAACAGAGCAGCACATAATGCTAGAGAAATTGTGTTAAAAAAGACTAGATGAGGGAAGGCAACCTTCGGCACTTCAGATGTTATGGATTACATCTCTCTGGATGCTTTTCCAGCATTATGACTGTAAGAGCATTATGGGAGATGTAGTCCACAATACCTGGAGTGCCAAAGGTTGCCTACCCCTGGACAAGAAGAATGGGACTAGAAAAGGCTATAAGTGGGGCAGTGAGAGAAACCAGAAGCAGAATGCTAGAAGTGGCTGCTTGTATTAGCACAGTATAGGAGACTAGAAGACATTTGAAGAGACAAAGGGAGAGGCAATGAATAATAAAAGAAAAGTACAAAAGGAGACTAGGAGAGTGGTTTCTGTAAGTGTACTTTCACAAAAAGCAAACAAAACTGAATCAACAGTGAAGGCGAAATATACGCACAATCTGGCCCTAGCTTATTACTGGTTTATGCAATTCCCTACAGCTACTGTACTCATTCAATGGATATATAAACATTCTTAGCACAAGTTATATGTTTATCACTGCACTTTGCACAATTTATACATTTGTGTGGTGTAGATTAAAGAGGTATATTTTTTACTCATTATATTTACAAAGTGTCATTGCAATTTTTTGTATTATTTAAATTTCTTTGAGTTGTTTAGTGTAGTGTTGATAGAGCTGATGATTTAATAATAAATAACAATAAATAAAAATGAATAACAATAAATGATTAAGAATATCAGATCCGGTAGTACAGCATGGCGGGAGGAGCTTCCTGTGCTGCCTAATTTGGGATGAACCATAACAAGATGAGCATTAAAGCAAGGGGCGCTCTGTAAAAAAAATTGTGACCCAACAATTAAACAAAGTGTTTAATTCACATGTAGTCACACAATGGAATACCAAGCCAGACACTGAGACACTCCATTAAGTGAAAGAGATCAACGTTTCGTTTTTTAAAAAGACAATTGCTATGTCACTTGATCCTGAGTAAGGTCCCTGCGTGGACCGAAACGTTGATCTTTTTCACTTAATGGAATAAAGAATTTTTCAATGCAAAGACCGTGAGTGCAGCCCATGCTTCTATATACCTTTGGTGTTTGTCTACATCCCCATAAGGACCGGCACCCGGCAAGTATACCAAATGCTTTAATGCATAAGAATTTTGAGCGTGAGTGCAAGGATTAGAATATTATTTGTATATATATATATATATATATAAACAAGTCCAAACTTGTGCACTCCAACAGTGAAAAAAAGAAATGAATACCTGATGCCCAGTCACAAATTCATAAATATCTACACCGGTTTTCATTCAGGTAGGTTCCTTATTTGACGAATTCCAGCAAGTTAACGTTTCAGTCCCTCAAGGGATCTTTCATTAGGGCATCACAAGTAAAGTATTGCACTGATACAAGCTTTATATAGGACAAACAAAGATCTTAACTCACCCCTTAAGCACACAGTTGATTGAGATGCTGCT
Source organism: Pelobates fuscus (assembly GCF_036172605.1). Lineage (NCBI taxonomy): Eukaryota > Metazoa > Chordata > Amphibia > Anura > Pelobatidae > Pelobates > Pelobates fuscus. The sequence continues at coordinate 171,020,726 of NC_086319.1, forward strand.
TAAGGGGTGAGTTAAGATCTTTAATTTCAAATGTAATTAATCATAGAATTTTAGATCTTTAATCTTTCATTTTAAAAATAATGTAAAAAAAATGACACACACATATATATATATATATATATATATATATATATATATATATATACTTGAAATCCCCAGCACTCACGTTTATCATAAGCCAATGCTGGGCGCCAGGCCAAGGCTCCAAAGAGATAAAAATCCAAATGAAATAGGCTGCTCTCCGGGCTTAAAAGTTCCAATTTTTATTTAAAGTTGATTAAAAATACGACCAACGTTTCGGTCCCCGTTCGGGACCTTCTTCAGGGTCAAATTCAACAGGACAATTGTCCTGTTGAATTTGACCCTGAAGAAGGTCCCCAATGGGGACCGAAACGTTGGTCGTATTTTTAATCAACTTTAAATAAAAATTGGAACTTTTAAGCCCGGAGAGCAGCCTATTTCATTTGGATTTATATATATATATATATATATACACACACACTCACACATAGGTATATATTTTTTATAATATTTTTACGTAATTATTAATTACGATTTGAGGGACTTAACTGGCAACCCAGGCAGAAAGTCCACAGAATTTGGTTCGCAAGCCCTATATTCAACCCTGTAACTTTCCAAGACACCACAAAACCTGTACATTGGGGGTACTGTTTTACTTGGGAGACATCGCGGAATACAAATATGTGTACTTTATTGCAGTATAACAGTATAATGACATTCACAGTTAAAATGCTAGAACTAAACAAATAACAAACTTTCTTAATTTCTCACATTTTTTGTATATTTTATTCATATTAAATTATGTTTCATAAAGCCCTGTTTCAATTGAAAAAAATGACATATAATAAGTGTGAGTGCATTTAATATGAAAGAGGTGAATAATGGTTGACCATCTATATAGCGCAAATTCAAAGTTTTGTTTACATTTTGTTTTGATCTGAACTTGTACAACTGCCTCAGTCCTTAAGGGGTTAAGATGTGCTTTGTAAACTCCCATTGGCTCTATTATTGAGTCTGTTGTTGTATTGCTCATTACTAATACCAGTCCCTTTCAATGTCTGATTGTGATCTTTCCTAGAGTTACTGATCAGTACCACAACTCTACTTCTTTTGGCTTCAGACCTTGGCTCCGTTAAAGCCACTCTGGTTTCTGATTTTGGCTGTGTTAAACCTACTACATTTACGGCACAACCCTTTATGTTCTGACCTCGGCTCTGCTTACTTCACCATGCTCATGGATTGCTCCATTGTACTCCATGTGTTAAATGACACCTTCATGTCACAACTTATATAAGCACCAACTAGAAAGGATGCTTGTCTGGATCTTGTTATAACAAACAATGTTGATCTTTTGACTAACATTCAAGCATTTGGGAAATAGTGATCACAATTTGGTAATTTTTAAAATAAACTCTGAAAAGCAAAAGCATGTGGTGTATACTAAAACATATAATTTTTAAAAAGCCAATTTCAATAAGATTAGGGCAGCTCTACAACATATCCACTGGCATAAACTCCTTAGTGAAAAAAAACACTGAGGATAAATGGAAGCTCTTCAAACAAGTAGTAGAAAGGTACATATCTCAGTATGTACCATTGGGTAATAAATATAAAAGAAACAAATTGAAACCAATGTGGCTTAGTAGAAAAGTAAAACAAGAGATTAAAAATAAGAAAAGGGTATTTAAAGCATTTAAATCGGACAAATAAGATATAGGGAAGTCAATAATGCTTGCAAAAAGGCAATTAAAGTGGCTAAACTCGACAATGAGAAATTGATAGCCAAAGAATGCAAAACCAATCTCCAAAGTTTTTTCAAGTACATCAATCCTAAAAAAACAAAAAAATGAAAGTGTAGATACACTGGAAACAGAGATGGGTCTGTTAGTTAATGAAGACCAGGACAAGTCATATATATATATATATATATATATACATATATATATATATATATATATTAATGAGAATCCCATGGCAAGAGATATGCAAATGATTGCTGCAAAAAACTTGCAGATAAACTTGTGATTGGATGACTCGAGACAAGGTGCTACAGCAGTAGTAGAAAATGAATATAAATAAAGCTCCAGGGCCTGATGGTATTCACCCACGAGTGCTTAAGGAGCTCAGTGGGGAAATAGGTGAACCTCTGTATTTATTCTTTCAAGATTCTTTTGTTTCAAGTATTGTACTGGAGGATTGGAGGAAGGCAGATGTCGCTCCTATATTTAAAAAGGGTTCAAAATCCTTGCCTTGAAATTATAGACCTGTGAGCTTAACTTCTGTGACTGGGAAAATATTTGAAGGGCTATTAAGGGCTAATATTCAGGAATTCATTGGGAAGAACTTTGTTATAAGGTCATGCCAAACTAACCTGATTGCATTCTATGAAGAAGTAAGTAGAAGTATACATCAGGGTCTTACAGTGGATGTGATCTACTTGGATTTTACCAAGGCATTTGATACGGTTCCTCACAATAGGTTAGTCTTCAAACTAAAGGAAATTGGTCTAGATGAATATTCTGGTTCTCGGGTAGAACATTGGCTTATGGATAGAGTACAACGAGTTGTAATTAATGGTAAATTTTCAGGCTGGACAAAAGTGGTAAGTGGTGTCCCTCAGTGTTCTGTTTTGAGACCGCTTCTATTTAACATATTTATAAATGATCTTGCAATAGGCATTGAAAGCCATGTTTTAGTGTTTGCAGATGACACAAAACTTTGTGAAGTAAAAAAATGTGAGCAGGATATTGCTTTGCTGCAGAGGGATTTAGATAGATTGGGGGACTGGGCACTAAAATGGCAGATGACATTTAATGTAGAGAAATGCAAAGTTATGCACTTCGGGGTCAAGAATGCACAAGCAACGTACACCCTAAATGGTAGTGAATTAGGGATAACCACACACGAGAAGGTTTTGTGAATTGTTATAGATAACAAATTAGGCAGCAATATGCAATGTCAATCTGCAGTTGCTAAGGCCAGTAAGGTTTTGTCATTTATATAGGGGCATACATTCTAGGGATGAAAATATAATTTTGCCTCTTTATAAATCGCTGGTAAGACCAGACCTTGAATATGCTGTGCAATTTTGGGCACCTGTTCTAAAGAAGGATATCATGGCACTAGAAAAAGTGCAGAGACGAGCTACAAAATTGATAAAAGGAATGGAGCAATTTAGTTACGAAGAAAGGTTAAAAAAATGAAATCTCTTTAGTTTGGAAAAACTGTGCCTCAGAGGGGATATGATAACATTATGCAAATATATTCAGGGTCAGTACAAACCATTATCTGGAAATCTATTCATAAACAGGGCTATACATAGGACACGAGGACACGCTGGAAGAAAGGAGATTTAATCTAAGGCAAAGGAAAGTTTTTTTTTACAGTAAGAACTATAAGGATATGGAATTATCTGCCTGAAGAGGTGGTTTTATCCATTCAGATGTTTAAACAGCAATTGGATACATACAGGGATATAATTTCTAATTAGTGGGGTTATAGCTGATTGATCCAAGGAGATATCTGACTGCCATTTTGGGGTCAAGAAGGAATTTCAGACTTGATTTTTTTGCCTTCTTTTGGATCAACAGCAAAAACATAATGAAGGCTGAACTTGATGGACGCAAGTCTCTTTTCAGCTATGTAACTATGTAACTATGTAACTACTCCTAATTTGACTGGACGGATTCCCTGATAATGAACCCTGGCATACTGTACTGGACAACTCAATCACTCACTTATTCTCTGCTATTATATTCTAGATTATGTAATCTGTTCTCTAACTCTATATTATTTTTCAACTCAGACAGTATATAATAAACGGAAACTATAGTCACCAAAATAACTTTAGCTTAATTAAGCAGTGTATAGATCATGCCCCTGCAGCCCTAGGTAGCCCTAGGCATACGTCCATCCATGTGACTTGCACAGCCTTCCTAAACACTTAATGTAGAGTCATCTAATGTTTATACCTCAATTATTGCACATTCTGTTTAATTTAGAATGTCTTATCCCCTACTCTGTTAATAGCTTGCTAGACCCTGCAGGAGCCTCCTCTATATATTATTAAAGTTAAATTTACAGAGCAGGAGATAAAAAACTTTTTAAAGTATGTTAGATCTGATTGAAGTTGAAACCATTTTTGTTTTCGTGCAGGCTGTGTCAGTCACAGCCAGGGAAGGTGTATCTAGGATTGCATAAACAGAAACAAAAGTGATTTAACTCCTAAATGGCAGTGATTTGAGCAGTGAGACTTCAGATGCATGATCTATATGTAAACACTGCTTCATTAAGCTAAACTTGCTTTGGTGACTACAGCGTCCCTTTGCATTTACTACTTAAATTAACAGTAGATAAAATATTACTCATGACTGCAGCAAAGAAAGTCCATAGAATAGTCACTGGGCTAAATTTTCAGTCTGCGTGTGTGTGTTTCTATTTTTCCATGCTTTTCTTTAACGGGTACCCCAGTCCTTGATAAAATGTTAATCTATAGAGTGGTGGCTTTTCACAGTTTGCCTCACACAGCAGAGCAATAGAACAATTTGGACCATTTAGGATAAAATAGTAAATCAAGCACCGAATGGAGAATGTTTCTTCTTCTCCATGAGGCTGCATCTTTAAATTAGTACAAACCCGAGAAAATTGGAAGAATAGCAGAGACCACAGTGTCCCCATAATAGGAAATTTGAGATGGTTAGGAAGGGGTGGGTGTATGACCTTGAAACTAGAAATCTCATGTCACGAGAGATACACCTGGTAAAGAGATTGCGGGAGATAGAGAGAGACTATGCAGAATTCTGCAAAGCATTTATCAAGGTCACACACACACAGAAAGGTATCTATGGTGTATGGTATACATCGATTCAGGTGAAATGGCCACATTTCTGTACTTGTATGAACTAAGTCACAGGTAAAGAAAACCATTTACTGCATGCAGGTAGAAACACAGACAAGGAAACGCTACACCACCCAAGAACAAGTCTTTATATGAATTTGCATTAAGTAATCAGCAAATGTTGTGTGTCAGACTGTTATTATGCCTATTTACAAACACAAACATGTATGACTCAATAGGGGAAAGTCATTTAAATGTCAGCTTAATTTTTCATTTTTTTGTAAAAAAAGCTATAATTTGTAAAGAACATTATAGTATACAGAGCACCATCATCTCTATTGTTTTGCTGCATAGAAGGAAGAGTTTTCCCTCCATGCTGGTATGCAGTCATTCTAAATTACACATAAATACTGCCGTTCCATTGTATAAAACTTGTGTTTGAGAGAGTTGTAGACAAAGAATAGACAAAGAAATGCAAAACAAACAAACCAGATTGTAGCGGAGGGCAGGTATTAAAGACCACAATCTCCGCTGGTTCCACGAGTACATCCACAGTCAGCGCTGAAGGGTAAGACAAATCCCCAAATCCTCCTAATAACCGGACGAAACACAGTCTGGGAGTCAACTAACTCGTTTTATTCACAGCTGGCATATTTATACAGTTCCCCATGCAAGGGGTTTCCAGACAGTAAATCCAGGGGATTTCTCCCATCATACATTGTAACTTTCCCAACAGGCTGTGCTGCACGAGAAGGATACACCCACTAAAATGGACGATTAAGTGGATTATCCCCTCGTGCAGCAGAACTGACAATCTATATTAAAATACGGTTTTCACATTTTATTCGGTAGATTTAAATGACCGAACGTTCGGCAGGTAGCTGGGGTCTGAGCGCACCTTTCGTGAGAATACCGCTCAGATCCCGGCGGAATTGACCGAACGCCGCACAAATATAACTTTACATAGAAGTTCCCCTCAATCTGTCGAACATATCCAGGGGAACGATTCTACCGAAAAACCGGGCTCCCGAATGGCTTGGAAGTGCAGCGGTGCTCGCATCATCGAGTAGCCGTTTTTGGTTCCAGGCACTCGACGACCAAGCACCGCTGCCAAATAGACGAATCCAAGATGGCCGACCGCCGCATGGTCGGTAGTCGAACGACGGCCACCCAGAATAGTCTATAATTACCGATTGCAACATTGTTGCAATCGGTTAACAATTGCCACACGACCCTAAGTGTGTGGTCTATCAGGGGAGCCCTTATTCGTTCGGCGAACGGCTTAAGTCACCGCTGTTCGTCGAACGAAGTCTTTGTATGCTGGTAGCTTACGGCTGCCAGCATGCGAATCGCCCTAACATAACACATACACAGCAAATATACATGGCACATAATACAGCCTCCAGACAACCTTCCCAGATTATAGTTCCACAGTGGCTAGGTTTGCCACACAGATATTTACACCCACTCCTAGATATCACAATTTACAAAAGTGGAATGCAGAAATTGCACTCTCCAGCTCCCTCAGATGTGATGGGTGTTTATTCAAATACTCTGAACTGTAGCAAATCGAAATCCAAATAAAAGAATGTAGGTAAAATGAGTTGATCTAGAATTCATAATATGATCTATAGTTACAACTGGCACTTTTGCCCTGCATGTTGCAGATCGGATTTCAGTTTACTACAGTTCAGCTTTAAGTGAATAACGCTGTGTTCCTTGTTCATATTAAGCAGGGCACAAGGTGGTAATTAAATGGGAATGCTCAGTGTCACGATATGCAAATGGTTGCTGTTACAGATACAGACTATCATTTGAAAATGGGGTCGGCTTCTCTCAGGTGAAGGAGATATCTTTTATGAGGGACCTGTATAGGTGCAGGGAGACATTTAATAACACTGTTACCAATGAAGAGGCTATTTAATATGTTTCTACTCTACTCAATATAGTGTCTCAGTGGATACTAATCTATTGCATGTAATTACTGAGGGGTTTCTCTGAGCTATTGTGGCTATAGTAGCAGAGGCTTAAATGTGAATCATCACTTTGCTGGGAATTAATTAAAAAAACATAACTATTTTTAATGTGATGTTTTCTTTTAAATGCAGGGCCGGTGCAAGGATTTCTGCAGCCCTAGGCATATATCTATTTTGCCGCCACCTCTTGTCACTCACTTACTGACAGACACACACTGGCAGACACACATGCTGACTGACACACACACAGACACACTCACTGACACACATACACTCACTCACTGACACACACAGAAACTCACTGACAGACAGACACACACACTCACTGATAGACACACACACAGACACTCACTGACAGACATACACTCACTCACTGACAGAAACACAGACAGATAGACAATCACTGACATACACACACTCACTGACAGACAGACACAGACTGACACACACACTCACTGACACACAGACTCAGACATCTAGCCTTCCTACCTCCCTGGGGTCCAGCGTGGGGCAGCTCCTCACTCCTCCAGAGAGCCGTTTAGTATGCTGGGGCCGGAATGACGTCATATTCCGGCTCTCAGCAACACAGAGGGCGCGCAAGGGAGGAGTGGGAAGCTGCAAGAACAGCCTCTTTCGCCGCCCACAATAGAGCAGCCTGCCTCCTGTCCCCCTCTCCTCCGTTCACTGGTACCTGCTCTGCCTTACCTAGCAGCGCTTCAGGGGCGGCCTGAGGTGGCCAGATGACCACCTTCTGGCCCCCCTGTGACAGGGATCCTCTGGGTGCCTGGAGGATCAGCCTGGCACTGGGTAGGGGGCGGCTCAAGAGCTGCTCGCCCAGTGCTGCGGACGCAGACAGGAGGAACCCACCAGGAAATATCCCGGTGGACGCCCCCAGCAGGCCGGTGCCCTAGGCGAATGCCTAGTTCACCTAACGGTGGCGCTGGCCCTGTTTAAATGTATATTAACCATGTAGTGGAGCCCTAGTCCTAGCAGGGACTCTCCTCTGCTGGGTATTCCAAGATATACTCAGGAACAAGCAACACACTCCAATGGAACACCCAAACACAGTGAAATAATCCAGGAATCTCCAACCTCATCCCCAGCAACTGGACGATACTCAGCTCTGGGGGTATAACTGATTTTTATTGTCACATTTATGGCTTTTATGCCATCTCCCATGCAAGGGGTTTCACAGGCAGAAAATGCAATGGTTTCAATTCCAGGGTCCTTTGTGTCTGAGAGATAATTGCCTGAGTAAACTCCTCCAATTTAATTATCTCTTAAGCACAAAAAACCCTGAAAATATCCTGCACCCCAAAAGTCATACATAGGAACCCCACAAAAAGTACATTTCCTTGATAGCCCCGATCTAAGTGACCAACATGTCCATGAATCACTCAGATCAGTTCAGTAGAACGGGAACGGCATTGTGTGGAAGATTTGACCGGCCAGGCACGAGGTGGAAGCCGAAAATAGTTCCAGGTGCCCTGGCCGGTCTCTGTTCGTGAGGTTCCTGTGCGAGAACCATACAAGGGAATCTCTTGCTTTCACGATACGAATGCTCCCCCTGTTCGGTACTTTATATCTCCCGAACGCCGTTTGTGTGGGAGGTCAGGAAACGGAACAGGCAGCGGTCGGCAGTTTACCGGTGTTTGCGCGAGTGCCAAGCCGAAAAGAGTTCCAGGCACTCAACAACCAAGTACCACTGCCCTCGTTCGGGAGACAGGATGGCCGCCATTCTCCCAGCCACGTGTTTGGTTATATGAAATGGTGACCACCCAGGAGAGCATTCATTAATTGTTTCCTTGTGGTTTCGCACTTAAGTGGTTGGTGTTAACATTCTAATAGGGTGCAGGTGTGGTCCTCATTCGGGAGACAAATGTATTCCGTTCATGTGACGAGAGCAATTTCGCCACATTGCATTGGAGAAGCCTGGTTGCCCGCCTGCTGCCTTTGGACTATGGCCCTGGGAGATTGGGCCCTTTAAAAACAGTATTCGGCCATACCAGAGGGTATGTCACTCATTCTGGCCCTTTAAATACAGTGGGGTCATTCGGTACTTGCCCTGTGTGAGCGGTGATACCCCAGATAGCAATGCCATGGAGCCCATTCATATAATGAAAGACTATGGGAAAGACTTTAGCTCCATGGCAATAGAACTGTATGTGTGTGGTCTGAGCACCATTCGATAATGTGCGCACAGGCCTAAGCTATCTGGGGATATGTTGCATGTATATGTTTTATGTAGTAATTGTGGCATTGTGTAGTTTTATGTCTTTTTGCAACCATGTGCTCAATGGAGTCTGCCTCTATCCCTGGATATAATTGGATTATTTTCCCATTGTCTCCAGGAAAGAGGGCTCTGTAAAACCGTTTTGAGCCAGATAGCCATGTGCCAGCCAGGGCCCAAAAGATATTTTACTAAATTTTGAACCCCTGGTCTGATTCAGGCCATTTTTTAATATGTTGTTCCCCTGCATGGATTGATTGTGAATATGTTTTTATGTGAATGTGATGTATGGTTTTAGAGTTATGAAAGTTGGGTAGAAAGTATGTTTAACTGTATGTATAATTGAGTTTCCTCTCAGGATAAGGGGAGGGAATATGTGGGATGTAACTGATATGTGATTGGTTTTTTTATACCTCCCTGTGGGCGGTCCTGTATTTGAAAAGACTGTAATAAAAACCAGGCTGGGTGTGCCAGCACCTGAGACCACTGCTTGACCCTCAACACGGAGCCTTGTCTCGTTCTTGGGGGGATTCACTGTATGCTGATAGAGACTGATTGCCAGGAGTGTAAGCCGCTTGGGAGCTTTTCCTGTTCGTCTGCTAGCAGCTATTCGTGAGGTTCCAGTTCGGGAGTTTGGAGTGCTACCTTATTCCCTTGTATGCAGTTCGGGAGTTGGTGCATTCACTTATATCCAATTCGTGAGTTTTGGTGTTCTGCAGTAGCTGTGCCTGTGTCTCAGAAAGGGGATTATCGCCTAAATGGATTTTTAACCCCTTGTCTGCTGAAACGGTCCGTTACAGTTCACATGAAGTCTCCCGAACGGCCAAAGGAGAACCACACAAAATAACCGGCAAAACACACAAAATAACAAGGGGGGAATAAAAAGTAACTTGCACATGCCCATTCCGCTACAAACCATTTAGCAAATTACTTCAAAATCCAATTTAGTCCAGACATACCATGGACACACATTGCCGTGGAGGAAGAGGCTTCTCAAACTCCACATACTATTTTCAATGACATACAAGGGCGGAGCCTATAACCATGATTGAGAGGGAGCCAAGATGGAGGTGATGAGTTTTAGAATTTATGTGGATTCCTACATTCAATTTTATGTTTATAAATGCTCTGAATCTGATAGTCATGTCTGGTCCAAGAAACATATGTGTCAATATATATACATAACACAAATACCCAATATCTTACTAAAATATAATGCATTCTCACCAGATCATTTGATTGTGCAGGTTTGTAAAACTCTACGTTGGGGTCCATGGCTGGTATATTTTTGTGGGCCAAAGCTTTACCCAACTCTATCCAGCTGTTGTATCCTGACAGAATGAGAAACAGAGAAATATAGTAAAAGATATTGTAATAATTTTATCTATGCAATAACATTACAGTTTTAGTGATAAGTGTATGAGAACAGAATATCCATACATTCGGGATTACAACATTATTATAATTATTGAGTTGAGAGAGAGAGGGAAGTTTTATACAATGTATTTATACCTACAAATAACCTTTTCCTCATGAAGAAGCAGAATTCAACTTTTTGTTCAATATTTGTGTTTTAAGGCAGTTCAATGTTGCTGTCACTAGGGAATATTTTATATTGACCAAGGAATCCTGCAGATGACCATTTAGTAGGATGTGACATTCAAGTTAGAGTTAGGGAAACGCAATAACAAGGAGAAAATGGTTCCCAACTTTTTCCATACTTGCTCCATGGTAGGAATGACTTTTCAGATGGCTAATCATCCATTCCCCATTTATTGTATTATGAGGTTGGGGCTGTTGAATAGCAGGGCCGGATTTACCCTCCTTGTTGCCCCAAGGTTAGTTTCCTCCAAGCACTATTTATATATACACATACATTTACATAGATACAAAAAATTGGAGTATGTGATTAGATGGGTGATGTGACTAGTTTGGGGTAAAACTAAATAAATAATGTGGCTATGTGCATGGTTGGAAGATAATTGTCTGGGAGAGGTAATTTGTTTGAAGGCTGCTTGTGGTGTTGTTTGTTTCTGGTGATGCCGTTTGTGGGGTTGTGTGTGTGAAGGTATGCTGCTTGTAAGGTTGCATGTGTGGGGGAGATGCTGTTTGTGTGATTGTGATTGTGGGTGTGAGAGGAATGCTGCTTATAGAGCTGTGAAAATGGGAGGGAGACTGTTGTGGGATTTTGTGGATGTGGCATTTTGCAGTGTAGTATGCATGTAAATAATGGCTGTATATGGATATCAGTGGTAGTGTGTGTGTGTGTATTTAGAGGGATAGGGGTTGTAGTGTATGTTTGGTGGCGATGGGGCTGGAGTGTGGACATAGGCTGTAGTGGGTGGATATAGATCTTCATCAGCCATCGTTCATCATGTCACTCCCCATTCTCGTCCTGCTTCTCCACACATACAGAGCATGCATGGAGGATAATAAGATACTGTTTTCAGCAGTGGGCAGTAGCCACAGGACAGCATGAGTACAGCACAAGTTCCCACCATTACTCCTCCTCCCAAGGGTATCCTTGCACTCGCACCAAGGGTGGTGTTTCTGTCATTGGGGGGTGATCCAAAGCGAGTAGACCTGGGGTCATACTGACTCACATGGTGCCGGTTAAAGCTATCTACACTATACTTCAAATAAAATAGATGCATAAAGAAATGGCAGCTGATAGCGGTAAGTGCCACCCCTATCTCGACTGCCATCACACGGTCATGGCCACGGTATTGTTATGGCAAATCTGGGTCTATTTGTGAGCTAATGGATAGATGGATGGATATCCCTGACAGCCCCCAAAAATATGTGTACATGAAGTGGTGTCTTCTCACTAAAACCAGGAATAGATCAGTACACCAAGCACAAAATAATTATACTGTGCAAGGATGAAAATTTGGACCTGCAGTCAACCACATATCTGAAAGACAAACAGGGCTATTAACTAAAGTGAGAATTCAAAGTGACTTTCACATTTAAAGTGAAAATAGCCATGCTGGAAACATAGCTATGGTTTCAGTTCAGCTATTCATAGTCTTAAATTTGAAATGTACTTTAAATCCTCACTTTAGTAAATAACCCTGATAGAATATGAGTACATACTACTTGCAAAATGTATCTTAGTAACGTGTAATCATTGCACAAAAATATCTCTGCAATGGTGCTAGTATAGGAGCATAGAATAGAGAAATGCCATCTCTCCTCTTATTTCAATGGTGGCTGCAGAAACATCAATACTAATGAGATGGTATTTCCATGCGCTATTTCATGTAAAGATAAGAAAATTTTAAAACTTGAAAAACTGGCTCTGCTAGTCCCAGACTCTGGTAAAGGTCAACTATGTCAATGTTTGTGAGATTTACCCAGTTTCATTGATGTGAAAAATTAGCTCCTCAATTCAGCCGATCACATTGTTCTTTCTTTTTTCATATATTGTAGTTTATTTTAGTCTACAGAAAAATGAAGCTATATGATTGGCTGATTCACAAGGTCCTAGGGAGAGAAGAGATTTTATCATTGACAAGAGCCAGCGGAGTGACATTTATTTTTTGTAGAATATGGAAAAATGCACCATTTTTTAGGGCAGGATGAGTGAGAGTTTCAAAGACCTCTAACAATAACTGAACACTTCTGCAGTTTAGACAACAGTGAGTTGTGATGAGGTGACAACCATGTTGCATAAGTTATGTCTACATATTGCATTTAAAAAAAACAAACTTTACCATGGTCTTAATTCAGATGCATATTGTCAACTCACTACAACTCAATGTTTTGGGAATAAAATCCATATTGGTGTCTAAGATGTCACATATTATGGAATCCCTAAGTATATATAGAACAGCCAGAATTCTCAAAGGAGTACATACGGACCGAGGCGTGGGTCCATAGCCCCCCAACACCATCAGGGGAGGCACCCTTTGAATGCATTTACATCTTTGATTCTATGAGTGCAATGATTATTAGCGCACATATATAATTTATAACAATATCACACTATTTTTTGTTTTGTGTTCTCTTTTAGATTATACAGACATTTCCCATGTTTTGTTGTTTCTATTCCTATTGATGTAAGATCACCATCTGGGAGGTGATCAGTGGGGGGCTGTCCTGTTTACTATTAGGATAAGTATATGTTATACTTTATCACACTAACTACACTTTTATTTTTGTGGTGATAGCACAGTTCCACTGAAGTTTACGCCCTCAGGGCCGCCATCAGAAATTGTGGGGCCCCTAACACAGCTCAAGGTCTGGGCCCCCTTGTGCCCGCCTCCAAATCCCGCCCACAGGAATACACACACACAGACACAAAAGGACACAGACACACACACAGAAAGATACACACATACTAACAGACACAAATACTGAAACAGACATACACACATAGACACATACACAGATACACACACACACACTGACGTACATACATACTCACATACTGACACACACACACATACATACAGACATACATACATACTGACATAGATACAAACAGACATACATACATACACATGAATACATACTGACATACATACATACATAATGGCATACATACATATACATACTGATATACATACATACAGACATACACACACACAGATAGATATATACATACACAGATACATACAGACATACTGACATACATGCAAACTGACAGATATATACATACACACACACAGACATACATACAGACATATATACATACTGACAAACACACACACAGAGACATACTGACATACACACACACAGACATACATGCATACATACATACTGACACAAACACACAGACATACATACTGACATACACACATACATACATACACACTGACAAACAGACATACATATATACATACTGACATACACACATACATACAGACATACTGACATACACTGACATATATGCATACTGACATACATACATACACACATACATACTGACATACACACACAGGCATACATACTGACATACACACAGACATACACACAGACATACATACTGACATACACACAGATATACATACTGACATACACAAACAGACATACATACTGACATACACACAGACATACATACTGACATACACACATACATACATACATACATACTGACATACACACAGATATACACACTGACATACATACTGACATACACACAGACATACACACAGACATACATACTGACATACACACAGATATACAGACTGACATACACAAACAGACATACATACTGACATACACACAGACATACACAGACAGACATACATACTGACATACACACAGACATACACAGACAGACATACATACTGACATACACACATACTGACATACACACACACATACATACTGACATACACAGACAGACATACATACTGACATACACAGACAGACATACATACTGACATACACACAGACATACATACTGACATACACACAGATATACATACTGACATACATACTGACATACACACAGACATACATACTGAAATACATACTGACATACATACACAGACAGACATACACACAGACATACATACTGACACACACACAGACATACATACTGACACACACACAGACAGACATACTTACTTGCAGACACATACATACACACAGGGCCGGCCTTAGGGGTGTGCGAGCTGTGCGGCCGCACAGGGCGCCATGTAGCAGGGGCGCCGTGCGGCCGCACAGCCGGCCGGGATTAAAAAAATAAATAAAAAATTATTTATTTATTTTTTAAATTTGCAGCGGGGGCGGAGCTTACCGTGCGGCGGGGGCGGAGCTAAAAGTGCCGGAAAACTGCTGCAGGGGAAGCAGGAAGGAGTCCCTGCTTCCCCACCAAACAGTCACCAGGAGCTGCACTGCCTCCACAATGAACTCCACAGGTAACTGTGTGATTGTCAGGTGAGTGTGACTCTCTGCCTGTGTGTATTACTGTCTGTGTGTGTATGACTGTCTGCCTCTGTGTGTCTGTGTGTATATGACTGTCTGCCTGTGTGTATTACTGCCTCTGTGTGTCTGTGTGTATGACTGTCTGCCTCTGTGTGTCTGTGTGTATGACTGTCTGCCTCTGTGTGTGTATTACTGCCTCTGTGTGTGTGTGTATTACTGTCTGCCTCTGTGTGTGTCTGTGTGTCTGACTGTGTGTGTCTGTGTGTATTACTGTCTGCCTCTGTGTGTGTCTGTGTGTATTACTGTCTGTGTCTGTGTGTATGACTGACTGTCTGCCTGTGTGTGTGTGAGACTGTCTGCCTCTGTGTGTGTGTGTGTATATGACTGTCTGCCACTGTGTGTATTACTGTCTGCCTCTGTGTGTGTGTCTGTGTGTATGACTGTCTGCCTCTGTGTGTATGACTGTCTGCCTCTGTGTGTCTGTGTGTATGACTATCTGCATGTGTGTGTCTGTGTCTGTGTGTATGACTATCTGCATGTGTGTCTGTGTGTGTGTGTATGACTGTCTGCCACTGTGTGTCTGTGTGTATTACTGTCTGCCTCTGTGTGTGTGTCTGTGTGTATTACTGTCTGCCTCTGTGTGTGTGATTGTGTGTATGACTGCTTCTGTGTGTATGACTGCCTGTGTGTGTCTGTGTGTATGACTGTCTGCGTGTGTGTCGGTGTGTATGACTGTCTGCGTGTGTGTATGTGTGTATGACTGTCTGCCTCTGTGTGTGTCTGTGTGTATGACTGTGTGTGTCTGTGTGTATTACTGTCTGCCTCTGTGTGTGTCTGTGTGTATTACTGTCTGTGTCTGTGTGTATGACTGACTGTCTGCCTGTGTGTGTCTGTGTGTGTGTGTGTGTGTGTGTGAGACTGTCTGCCTTTGTGTGTCTGTGTGTGTGTGTATGACTGTCTGCCTGTGTGTGTGTGTGTGTGGATGTCTTCCTGTGTGTGTGTGTGTGTCACATACAACCAATACACGCATATCACACACTGTTAATACACCCATTACAAATAGCACACATAGCACACATATCACACACAGTCATCACATACACAGACAACACAAACATTACAGCATACATGGATGACGGGGGGGGGCGCTGTGAAGATTTTTCGCACAGGGCGTCTAAATGCCTAAGGCCGGCCCTGCATACACACACACACCTCATTTATCAGCCACCCTCCTCTTACCTTTAAGTTGCAGGAGGGTGGCTGGGGATGATGGGAGTGGATGCCTCTGCCCTCTAGTGTCCTCTCCTCTCCTCCGCTCTCCCTCTGCTCTGCCTCTCTCACTGCGTGGAGTAAGCTGGGACGAAGTGACCGTCCGTCACTTCCTCCCAGCAGCCCTTGCAGTGTAGCCGCGATTTTTTTTTTTAAAGGGGCCCGGGCGCACAATTACCCGGCAGCAGCGCTGACCAGGCCCCTGAAGATATAGGGCCCATCGGGTGGCCCTAAATCCTTGGGCCACCTGATGGGCCCCGGTGCAGATGCACCTGCGGCAGTTTCGCTGCTCCACATGGGGCCCGGGCGGCCGGGCCCCCAAGGGCCACCGGGCCCGTGACAACCATTATGGTTGTCACCCCCTGATGGCGGCCCTCTACGCCCTCTATAACTCTTCCTGCAGATCTTCTATTAAGGCTGACTAGACTGCAAAGGTTACTGGCCAAGGCTCCTGATACTTCTCATCCTGTCATCTTCTTTATGATCAAAAATGTACATTATAAGTACTTACAACAGGCGTCCCTTAGTGGTCAAGTGCCTAATGGGAAATCTGGCCACTTAGACAATGGATAGTGAGAAAGGGGGATATCACTATGAACAAATTAGTATGCCCTCTCTGTCCCTCATGCAAACCTTTCTCCAAGCCTTTGGCGTTGCTGCTGCTCGAACGCACGCATGCGCGAATCCCAGAGAAGAACCACGATTGTTGACCTGATTCATGTCGCCAGGCAACACAAGACACCAGGAAGACGTGCACGCTTGTACTATGCTGCACGACAGCCCTGTGGACATGACTAAATAAAAATAAACTCCCATAGCTAACCCAAAGCCTCTGACAGATAATACACCAATATGGGTGGTACAGAGGTGTAGCAGACCAGATATGGCCTGTAATAGCTGCCCTATTTATAAACAGTGAACAGCTGTGCTATCATTGCTTAGTTGTTTCGTACTGTTTCTCGGTCAACACTGTGCTTTATTGCCCTGCTTATCTGGATTTTCTGACCTTTGGCTTGTCTCTCTACTTCCGAACCTTGCTGACTGGATTTTGACCTTTGGACTGCCTTGACTCTGCCTTTGCCTTGTTCTTATCTGGATTTGTTTGCCTTGGACTTTATTATTTTGCCACTCTGAGTACTGCATTCTGGGTTTCATACATCAAACCTGACACTCCAACTCAGTACCTATCATTTTATGTCTTCATCCTGCTAGCATCCCACCTGCAGGGGTGGTGGAACACACAAGCACCCGTTAGATGTATCCTGGAGATTCTGGACAGAGCAGATTTCAGGTTCACTGATAATGGTTCTTTTCTATATCTAGTGCCACCCAAACCACTGATTCTGTGCCTTTTGTCTATAGAATCCCACACACATATTGCAATAACCAACCAACGTTGGCCTGGAGTTAATTCTTTCCTTCACAATTGGAAGAATAATGAATACATACTGGGCCAATTAATCACGGACTGCTCCAAGGTGTAGACAGTTGGATATCTGTACATTTAAGGACAATAACATTGTGGGCAGCTCCATAAAGACTTCTTCTATAACATTGTGATAAGAAGAAGACATTTGCAAGAGCTGATGCATATATTCACGAGAAAGTGCCAGATAGTAGAAATTGTTGACTTTTATCTATTGACACTTTGCCAAGTTATCCACTTGTCAATAGCCTGGAATATGAAATGACCAGTGAAGAATGGACTGCCGGTGTTCCGATCTAGGAAAAACATAGCTCATCTAATGTGAGTGACAGTCTATGTACTTATACAGATTTAGAGTGTTAAATCAACAATTTCTATTTGTAATTGTGAAATGTAAATATTGTTATGTGTTGTGCCTTGCGTCGCCTTTTATGGAACTTTCCATTGAACAAGAACTTTGGGCCAAGAGATTGAGTGTGAAACAGGCATTACTTAAATTCAAAGCAGGACTACATTTACTAGGAAAGAGCCAGGGATGTGCAATGAGACCACAAAGAGTCAATTAAACCATTAATGAGAAATCCATACAAATTCACGTAAGTATAAATCTCCTATAGGACAACAAGCAACGAGTTAGGTTCTGCCATGTCTATTGTACTAGACCAGCAGCAAACAGTCTGTAAAGCAGTTATGAAATGAATGTCGAATTGCAAATTTTAGACAAAAAGTGATGATTTAAAAAAAAATAAAAATAAAAGAATCTCCAAGTCTGTTATATAATACATTTTGCAATTCACTACATTTGCTAAGGCCCAAGTTAGATGCCAAAATATTTGAGAATTTAGGTAATTTAGACACACCTATGGAGTAAAACAAGGTTCTGTCACAATGAGTTCCCATTTTAATCAAGACTCAAATAATTGAATGTGGAAGCAGCAGAGTAAAACACAGCAGCAAACAGTCTGTAAAGCAGTTATGAATTGAATGTCGAATTGCAAACTTTAGACAAAAATTGTGTTGTTGGCAGATGCTTTAGTCCAGGTCTGGGAGGAGATCCCCTCAGGAGACCATCCGCCACATCATCTGTGAAGAGCACAGGGTGCCAGTGGCAGATTTGCCAATCTTGGTGTACTCTGGCAAATGCCAAACTTCCTGCACGGTGTTGGGCTGTAAGCACAGCACCCATCTGTTGACGTTGGGCCCTCATGGAGTCTGTTTCTGACCGTTTGAGCAGACACAGGCACATTTGTGGCCTGCTGGAGGTAATTTTGCAGGGCTCTGGCAGTGCTCCTCCTGTTCCTCCTTTCACAAAGGCGGAGGTAGCGGTCCTGCTGCTGCGTTGTTGCCCTCCTACGGCCTCCTCCACGTCTCCTGATGTACTGGCCTGTCTTCTGGTAGCGCCTCCATGCTCTGGACACTATGCTGACAGACACAGCAAACCTTGCCACAGCTCTCTTTGATGTGCCATCCTGGATGAGCTGCACTACCTGAGCCGCTTGTGTGGGTTGTAGACTCCGTCTCATGCTACCACTAGAGTGAAAGCACCGCCAGCATTCAAAAGTGACCAAAACATCAGCCAGGAAGCATAGAAACTTAGAAGTGGTCTGTGGTCACCACCTGCAGAACCACTCCTTTATTGGGGGTGTCTTGCTACTTGCCTATAATTTCCACCTGTTGTCTATCCCATTTGCACAACAGCATGTGAAATTGATTGTCACTCAGTGTTGCTTCCTAATTGGACAGTTTGATTTCACAGAAGTGTGATTGACTTGTGTTGTTTAAGTGTTCCCTTTATTTTTTTGAGCAGTGTATAATTTCATCCTTAACCCAATCAATACGTGGATTGTGTTTGAAAAGCCATGGAAAACCATGTATTATGGGACAAGAAGGAGATGAAATAACTTGGAAGGTGATAAGTTCCTTGTGTAAAGCCCCTACCGTTAAGGTAAGAGGTAAGGTTTCCTGTGTGATCAAAGGTTGGGACACTGGTCTACCATCTATGGCCTCAACGGCCAAAGGTGTGGTACTTTCTTTGAACGGCACTACATGGTTGGTAACAAACATTTGGTCTATAAAGTTTTCAGCTGCACCAGAATCAAATTTACATTATTGCTTTCGGCAAAAAACAGAAAGCATAAACCTATTATGAGGCATACCAGGAGACATGTACATCACAGCTAAGGCCAGTCCCTGGACGGTTCTTAGGTGCGCAAGTTTTCCTGCCGAATAGGACAAGCTATTCTCAAATGATCCTTTTTTCCACAATATAGTCCTTTGTTTCTCCTATATAGTGTTTCAGCATCAGATAATCTCATCACCCCTAATTGCATGGGGTCAGGTTCAGGAGGGGGAGTTGGAGCAGGTAAAATAGGAATGGAGAAACGGGGGCAATAGACAAGTTGGAACGTCTTGTTCTATTTTTGGTTCTGTCTCTATCCCTTAGACAAGTGGTTCCCAACCTTTTTTGACTTGAGTACCCCATGGCAGACCATTTCCATAAATTGTACCCCCATATTACCAAAATGTTTGTAATTAATATAGTATATTAATTAATAATAGTATATATTGTTTCAAATGTATACGTTTTTCTCTGCCTAATTTCCCCTTTTTGACAGTGGGTGTGGGAGTGTGACAGTGTGGGTTCAGTGTGTGGAAAGGTGACATTGTGAGGAGGCAGTGTGTGGGAGGAGGATAGTGTGGGAGGACATGTGACAGTGTGGGGGAGGTGGGTGACAGGGGTAGGACAGGTGACAAAGCGTGGGGGCAGTGTTTGGGGAGGTTGACAGTGTATGGGGATGTTGGCGACAGTTTGGGGAGGTTTATGACAGTGTGAGGGGGTGACAATGTGGATGTGTGTGACAGTGTTGGAGGAAGACAGGTGAAAGTGGGGGGGGCAGTGTGTGGGGAGGGTGACAGTGTGAGGAGGGAAGAGGGCAGTGTGGGAGAGGGCAGGTGACAGTGTGTGGGGAGGGGGGGTGACAGTGTGAGGGGAGGGAGGTGACAGTGTGAGGGGGCAGTGTGTGGAAGGGTGACAGTATGGGAAGAGGGTGGCAATTTGGGGGCAGCGTATGGGAAGAGGACAGGTGTGGGAGGGAGACAGGGGGGAGGGGGCAGTGGCTGTGTGGGAGGGAGGGAGACAGTGAGGAGGGGGGCAGTGGCAGTGTGGGAGGGAGTCAGTGGGGAGGGGTGCAGTGGCTGTGTGGGAGGGGGCAGTGGCTGTGTGGGAGGGAGACAGTGGGGAGGGGGGCAGTGGCAGTTGGGAGGATTACAGTGGGGAGGAGGGGAGTGGCAGTGTGGGAGGATTACAGTGGGGCAATGGCAGTGTGGGAGATTGACAGTGGGGCAGTGGCAGTGTGGGAGGGAGGGAGACAGCAGGGAGGGGGGCAGTGGCAGTGTGGGAGGATGACCGTGGGGAGGGGGGCAGTGGCAGTTGGGAGAGGGCAGTGGCAGTGTGGGAGGGAGATAGTGGGGAGGGGGCAGTGGCTGTGTGGGAGGGGGCAGGGTGGGAGGGAGACAGTGGGGAGAGGGCAGTGGCTGTGTGGGAGGGGAGCAGTGGCTGTGTGGGAGGGGGCAGAGGCTGTGTGGGAGAGGAGCAGTGGCTGTGTGGGAGGGAGACAGTGGCTGTGTGGGAGGGGGGCAGTGGCAGTGTGTGGAGGGGCAGTGGCAGTGTGGGAGGGAGACAGTGGGGAGGGGAGCAGTGGCTGTGTGGGAGGGGAGCAGTGGCTGTGTGGGAGGGAGACAGTGGGGAGAGGGCAGTGGCTATGTGAGAGGGCAGCAGTGGCTGTGTGGAGGGGGCAGTGGCTGTGTGGGAGAGAGACAGTGGGGAGGGGAGCAGTGGCTGTGTGGGAGGGGAGCAGTGGCAGTGTGGGGGGGAAGTGGCAGTGGGGGGGCAGTGGGGATGGGAGCAGTGGCTGTGTGGGAGGGGAGCAGTGGCAGTGAGACAGTGGGGAGGGGAGCAGTGGCAGTGTGGGGGGGCAGTGGCAGTGTGGGAGGTAGACAGTGGGGAGGGGAGCAGTGGCTATGTGAGAGGGGAGCAGTGGCTGTGTGGGAGGGGAGCAGTGGCAGTGTGGGGGGGGCAGTGGCAGTGTGGGAGGGAGACAGTGGGGAGAGGGCAGTGGCTATGTGAGAGGGGGGAAGTGGCAGTGTGGGAGGGAGACAGTGGGGAGGGGAGCAGTGGCTGTGTGGGAGGGGGGGCAGTGGCAGTGTGGGAGGGGAGCAGTGGGGAGGGGGCTCATAAGGAAGATCTCTTACCTTTTCCACCATGTGTGCACAGCTCCTGAGTTTCCTGTTGCTCTGTGCCTCGCCCTCCCACGCGATGCTGTCAGTCCCAGCCTCTCAAGCTGAGAGTGACAGCACACCGTGGGCGGCGGGACTGAGCGCTGTGAGATTCCTGCATGTTACTGACAGGATGGAGAAGCAGCGTAAGGCTCCTCCATCCTGTCACTCCGTTTCAGCCATGAAGCATAAAAGAAACAAATCTAGGGCAGCCAGTCTCGGGGCAATGTACTATGGATCGGCTC
Organism: Pelobates fuscus; assembly: GCF_036172605.1. NCBI lineage: Eukaryota > Metazoa > Chordata > Amphibia > Anura > Pelobatidae > Pelobates > Pelobates fuscus. The sequence goes on from NC_086319.1 coordinate 171,042,882, forward strand.
AGCTCTGCCATTACAGAAATTATTTTTGTGTACCCCCAGGGGAGTTGAATTGTACCCCTGGGGGTACGCGTACCACAGGTTGGGAACCCCTGTCTTAGACGGTTATCAATATGCATCATGTAAGTGATGTACTCATTACGTTTTTCTGGTAATTCTTTAGCAGCAGTCTCATCAAGTACTGCATCAGACAGACCTTCGGAAAAGGCATTGATTAAACCGCTGTTAGTCCAGTCGACCTCTGAAGCAAGGGTACGAAATTCAATGGCGTACTCTGCAACAGACCCATTGCCTTGTGTTATATGCATTAATGCTTTGGCAGCGGTTTTCTCTTTACCCAATGGCTCAAATGTCAGTTTAAACTCAGCAAGGAATTATTTATAGTCATAAGCTATACATTTATTGCTCTCCCATAGAGGATTGGCCCATGTTAGGGACTTACCTGGCAATTGGTTCATTACTGGATAACCTATTTTGGATCTATCAGAAGGGAATTATCCAGAAGACGCCTCAAAGTGATATTCTATTTGATTAAGAAATCCACGACACTCCTGAGCATCGCCTCCAAAATGAGGAGGAGGTGATAAGGGTATCGAAGGAGCCTTGTACACAATAGGAATACTTACAACAGGACGGTTAGGAACTAAGGGTGGATCATCGGCCTGAAGATGAGCCATACGGGCTAGAAGCGTTTGGAAGGCCTGGGCAAATTGATCCATGCGGTGATCATTTTCCACCAGTCTCCTTTTGCAAACCAACATGTGTTGACACAATTCTGCAGGGTCACGATTACTTTGTGACCCAACACGCAAAACTGTATACGCACAAACATTGTATACCGGACCTTAGAATGGCCGGACTTGGTGAAAGAACAAGCCAACGTCGGGGATACAGAATGAGACAATACGAAAAACTAGCCAAGGGTCAGGATACCAGAAGTAAGGAAAGTCAAAAACAATAGCCAAAGTCAATAACCAGAAAAATATACCAAGAACACGCTCTCTGACAACCAACAAGTGGAAACCACGACAGGGCACTGAGAAAAGGCATTATAGGGTTTAAATATGCCTCTCAGTGCTGCGTGACCTCCCTGCTCATGTGCTGACTTACTTTTATCTGAAGTATCGGCGCGGCCGCACTGATCAGACGCGACTGCATCGATACAGACCCCCTGCGCCGTTACAACCAGCTCCTCCAGAATTTGTGTATGAGGCTGGACAGGAAGAGGCGGGGATCACTTCCCATCTTCCCCTTAGTAACCTCTCATACAGGAATTACCTTGCAGGAGATGCAGGGGAAGCTCTTAGTTATACACACTGTATAACCACTGCTGCAGCTCTCTATGTATTAACCTGACTGGTCTACAGAGACATAGGAGGGTGAGTACTATGCAAATAACTCTTCAAATTTCAGCACCTTAAAAACTAAATCTAAAAATTAACTTTTTGGTAAATCTATTTTGAGTTAGTTTTCTTTATTTGTACTTGATTGTGTTATATTACATATAGGGTATAAAAAAAATAATTCTCCTTAAAAAGATTATATATCCATCCGCGCCCCCTCACCCCCCACACACACAGCCACCAAACATATATGAAAACCAAATATACACGCGCTATTATACACACACACACACAATCAGATACACACTGGCACAGAGATACACAGATCGAAACACACACTGGCGCCTACACTCAGATACACACTGACACAAAGATACACACACTGGCACATACACTCAGATACACACTGACACATACACAGAGAGGTGTTTGCTAGTCCAGTGCTTCCCAGTGTGCAGCACCTATGTTCAGTGTCTCCACACTTTGCATGGAGGCTTGAACGCTCCCCATTTGTTCAATGCATCTCTATGAGGAGATACTGATTAGCACAGTGTTTTGCCGTTCATTGAATTGGCTTTTCCCATGGAAAAGCGTTGGATTGGCTCACATTATTAAGACTGATGATCTCAAGACTGAAGACTGATGGGCCAACCACAGCGCGACTGAGCACACCGTGGGAAAAAATGGTAAATAAGAATACCTTTCCCATGCGGTCGGAGGGGGCCTGTTTAACACTATTGTGTCAGGAACACGCTCACTGACAGACAGACATACACACTTACTGATGCGCACACATACTCACTGACAGACACGCACTCATTTATTTGACAGACACACACTTACTGACAGACACACACTCATTGATTTGACAGACACACACTCACCGACAGACACACATTCTCTCACACACTCACAGATTATTTTTTGCTTTATTTTAATTAATGTCCACCCAGCAACCACATTTGAGCTTTGAGTGGATCCTGTACCTGAGGTCCAGTGTGGTTGCCTTAACCTTCCTGCTCTTTTTGCTGTGCATCCTCACACGTCGTTTAGTGATGCTGGGGCCGGGGTGATGTCATAACCTGGCTTCCGGCATCACTGCAATGTGCACGAGGGAGCAGAGCAAGAAGAGCATGAAGATTACAGCTCTCTTGCTGCCTGCTTCCATATTGCACGGTCATCCGGCTTTGGGGAGGCCCGAATGTGGCCAGTGCTTAATATACTGACAAGTACCCAGGTTCGGCAAGGCGACTTGGAATTTTGTCCTAGTTGCTGGGATTTGTCGAGCCCTGCCTGGAAAGATTTCTCCAAACCTTTTTGTATTTTATTAGAACAATTCCCTGTTGACGTTATTCTTTTAGTCCCCCTGAAAAAAAGAGTATTTCAAAATAAGTTTTTACTCACCTTTATCCAGTCTGATGTCATGGGAGCCCACCATGGTCAAGTCAAAGGCTTCTTATAGAGAGGACTTTGATTGGAGCATTTACCGCAAGGGTAGGGGAAAAGAGGAGGAGGGAGGACGGGAAAAAAATATCAGCAGTGCGGATATGGTGGCAGGGAGGGCTAAATTTACTGTTAGAGGCAAGGCAGACAAGAGCTTCCAAAATACAGTTACGTCTGTCAGCAGTGTGCAGTGAGGGCTCACAACAGATGTAATATATGTACAGAATTGATGTTAGGCAACCTGGAACAGAGTACTGGACTGCCTAAGAGTGTAACTTGCCCCAGCACACAATTGCCAATGTTTCTGCATGTGTCGTGTTCAAGCTTCATGACGGCACATCCAGGCTCCTATCACCATGACCACTTCAAACAGCTTAAGGTGGCTGGAGTAACCCTTAAAGGGGTAAATTTTTCAAAGTGCCAATTTCTATTGAAATCTGCACTTCTTGTAAAATGAAAAATAAAGGGACACACTATTCTCACATAAAGCACTTTAGCAAGTTTAAGTGCCTTGAGGGGACATATTGCCCCTTTAATGCCTCTGCTGCAGAAGTGTAACTTCACCTGGGAAATCATCATTCAACTAGAGTCTCAGCTGGCTAATGCAACTATGAAAAATAAAAAGGCCATTAATCTAAAAATTGTGAAAAAAAAATAAAAACCTGACACAAATAATTAATACATCATTTCCAAAGCAGGGCAACAATTGATAATTCAAAGCAACAAAGGCCTTAGAAAGGCCACGCTTTCATTTATGACTCAAAGTGCTCAGACTGGATATCTTTCAAACAGGCGAGTCTGGTGAGGGGTTGAAGTACTACGTTTGATTTTTATTGCTTTCTCGTATAAAGCAAGTAAACAATAATTTGTGGATTTGTATAAAGCTGTTGCTTTGTAAAAATGTCTGGATCCTTTACTTTATATAGGATTCAGATATGAAATGCACCGATTTTAAAATTGACACTGAATGCAATTACAATTATTTATATAGCACCGACATTTTGCGCAGCGCTGTACAATAGGAAACAAGACAAACATTTAATTCTAACAAACCATGTATGACATATGCAAACTGTATGTGAAGAGGGCCCTGCCCATAACTCGTTATAACGTTCTAGCCCACTATAAAAAAAAAAATGTTTGTGCATAGTTACTTTCACTATACCTAACGACTTGTACTACAATATGATAGCTTTACTGCAAAGTATGCAAAGTCTTTTATTGTTATGCCTATGTTACGATGTGTTTATATGCCTACCTACACCTGCTGTTGTGGCGATGTAGGCATCTCTGTTCTCTCTAAGCACAAATAAAATAAAGATTGACAAAAAAAAAAAAGAGGGCCCTGCCCAAACAAGCTTACAATCTAAGTCTGGCTGAATGGTGCAGATTTAGTCAGGATAACCAATTTGTGACCAGATTTGGTATTGCTAAATATGAGAAATGCCAATCCAAGCAGAATTTAGTCATGTGGGCAGAGTTCCGTGTTTATTATACCCATTTGTGTTGGGAAGGCGCTGTAATTTGTGTGTGTGCGTGTGTGTGTGTGTGTGTGTGTTTGTTTGTTGTACTAGTTTATAAGCATTTCAGTTTGCATTGCTATGATACTGATTGCAAACCAAAATACAGTTGAGCATTAGATATCACATTTGCTTGTGCAGGGGTATCTCTACTAAACTGCACTTTCATAGTCCAGTGTTGTGAGAGCACATTGCTATGAATATGCTGCTCAGTAGCGTTACCCTTATACAAACATGATTTCTAAACTCTGGGAAGCTGCCAAGTGCAACATGTCAGAGAAGAAATAATTAAAAGAAACGTGTGTGTTAAAGAACAATACCTGCAATTATAACCATTTGCTTATATTTTTAATATTAATAAATCATATGCAATTTTTTTTTTAAAAAAGCTACATTTTAGCCACAGTGACCTTTTTGTGTTATGCAAAACTGTTTGTCTTCAAAGCGGCACTGCCATCCCCTGTGCCTCCAAAATGAGTATTTTAGAAAGACACAATCTTTATGAAAAACTTACATGGACATTGTTTAAATAGCAAAAACTAGAATTATTTGACTGCATTAGTATGCAATTAATTTCTCTATGTTTATTATTATAACCCTTCTGAAAAGAGAATGTTGGTAACCGGGAAATAAAAACTGCTTTTATTGATGGTCTGATAATGAGCTTTATTTGTGATCCATAATTGTTTGAGGGACAAAGTTTAAAGGTACACTTCAGACTTCAATTGTGTAATGCATGTTATATTAATTAAAATAATTATTCAAAAAGTTGTTTAAAAGGCCTACAGCTTCTGCAAAGAGATCTCACCAGTCCAGGGATGTCTGAAACATTTCAGCAAACAATAGTTCTCTCCTTATTGTCAGTGTGAGCAGAGTAAATGATATGGCACAGCGTCAGCTAGTAACATACATTAGTTACGTTTAAAACTACTGAGATTTTCTGCCTGCTGCAGTTATAAGCATCTTGCCAATTTACGTTTTCAAAATAGCATCTATCATGGAAAAATGACAAATATTAAATTTTTTTGTTATTGGTTGAACAATATCAATGTGAGTATTTAATAAATATTTTATCTTTCTAAAACACTAATATTAGGGGCGACAGTGCAACTTTGAAGAAAAACTGTTTTGCATAACACAAAAAAAAAAGTCACAGTTAAAAAAAAACCACACTCCAGGCTAAAATGAAAGGAACACTATAGGGTCAGGAACACAAACATGTATTTCTGACCGTATAGTGTTAAAACCACTATCTTGCCTCCTCCCCTCCTAAATATAGTAAAAATATTACCTTTATTGCAATTTTCTGCTGCTGGCTCTTCCCCTGATCTGCCTGCTTGGCTGACATCATAAGAAGTGGTGTTCTGAGCCAATCACAGTACTTTACCATAGGAAAGCAACTGGATTGGCTGTTAAGGGGCAGATCAGGGGCAATCAGCCCTGGCAATCAGCATCTCCTCAATGCATTTCTATGTGGAAAGTTCAGTGTCTCCATGCAGAGGGTGGAGACACTGAATGGCAGTGCCCCAGGAAGTACATCTAGTAGCAATCTGAGGAGTGGCCAGTGGAGGTATCCCTAGGCTGTAAAAATACATTATATAGACAAATACAATCTATAGAACAATGTAGCAAAAGAATGGTGTAGAATATTTAAAACACCATAAAGTGCGCAAATATGTAATGCACTCACAGGATGGGATAAAAATGCAGACAGATAAAGGTTTCTTTACAGGTCAATGAAGGTCAAAATCTTCTTTTTAAACAAGATACGAGGTAAAATGCCAGCATATCACAAAACTCCTGGAAGTTCAGCTCCAAAGGTGACCTCCTGGATGGACAGATTGGACGCAGCAGCAAAAATAAATCAAACGAAAAATCACAAAGTAACAAAATAAAATAAATAAGAAAATAATAAAAGAACATACAAATTAAACAAAATATATATATGATTAAAAGTTAAAGTCTTGGTCTTTCCGCCCGACGCGTTTCGTCCTAAATAAGGACTTCCTCAGGGGAAAAATGAAGTTCATTTTTCCCCTGAGGAAGTCCTTATTTAGGACGAAACGCGTCGGGCGGAGAGACCAAGACTTTAACTTTTAATCATATATATTTTTTGTTTAATTTGTATGTTCTTTTATTATTTTCTTATTTATTTAATTTTATTTTGTTACTTTGTGATTTTTCGTTTGATTTATTTTTACTGCTGCGTCCAATCTGTCCATCCAGGAGGTCACCTTTGGAGCTGAACTTCCAGGAGTTTTGTGATATGCTGGCATTTTACCTCGTATCTTGTTTAAAAAGAAGATTTTGACCTTCATTGACCTGTAAAGAAACCTTTATCTGTCTGCATTTTTATTCCATCCTGTGAGTGCATTACATATTTGCCCACTTTATGGTGTTTTAAATATTCTACATCATTCTTTTGCTACATTGTTCTATAGATTGTATTTGTCTATATATCGAATTAGAAGACCGAGGGGATCTTCTTACAATCTTATTTGGGTAAATTTTATTTTATATTTGTCTACCCACTGGGGCGCACGTGTGTTATATATATATTTTCTTGTATTGTAAAAATACATTGTTTACAGCAAAAAGACTGAAGGTAAAAAAAAAACCTGATTTGCATGCCTCTCAAACATCCTGATTTTAGGAGGACAATCTAGATTTTCGGGTCCTGTCCCGACTTTGTTCCCTGATGTTTTGCTTTTGGAGACACTTGGAGTGCAATCATTTCACTAGTTTGCCATCTATTAACTCCCTCCCACTAATGTCTTCTCAGCATGCCAATGTTGAGGGATATGGAGTTGCATCTCACATGTTCTATATAGGAATATAGGTCCGATCATCTTTCTTTATGCTTTAAAGCCAGAGGAAGACTAAAAGGGACACTATAGGCACTATAATTATTTCATTGCATTTAAATGGTTTTAGTGCCTCGAGAACCCTGGCACTGTGACTCCATTCAGTGTTAAGCCATTGCCAATGATTTTAACACTGAAAGAGGGTCCATGGCTCCAAACAGTCCAGTCCCCACTGGAGAGATGGCTAAGGCTGAGACTACACTCTTCCATCGCTACCAATTCATGCCAGCAACGCACACTCATTTCTACAGATGGGCTGGTGGAGACGCTTGTTTTGCATTAAAGCATTAACATTAAATCAACCCTATACTAAAGTATAGTTTCAGGGGCCGCAGAAACTAATATCACTTCAATGAGATGAAGCTGTTACAGTGCCCATAGTGTACCTTTAACAATTAATTGAAGCCATCAAAACAGTAATCTCCAGAACTCAAAAGAGACCTTCCAACTGAACTTGGCAAGAGGTTTTGGAAACTTAATCCTCACAGGGACTCCATTACAGAGCAGGCCAGCTGGGCCCCATAGGTGTTGGGTATCAATCATGTATCTAAAAAGAACAATGCAGAATGGGCACACCTTTCAAATACATGCTAATAACAGTTTTGGTGGTTGTTCTGTTAAGCCTGTTTCACCTTTATGGCCCATTGGTAATTAGCTTCTCATTGATTGGAATTTGAAGCAACAGAATGAATGTTCAAGTACCGTACTCTGTTATCCAAGTTGCATCTGTCATGCCCTGTATAGCCTGAGTGAAGTTACTAGGGTGCATTCAGTAATATCTTCTCATAAGAGTTAAGAACTTTTGACAGCATCATAATGTTATGTGGGACATTCAAAACCCAAAGCAACAGCGAACTATGAAATTCAGGTGAAATAATCTATGCAGCACAAAATTTACATTATTTTCCATTTCCAATTTAAATGAAATGAGGTTTAAATGTTTAAACAATCACCATCATATTGCACCTTCTTTTCTCTGTCTTTCTCATGCCTGGGTACAATGTCACATCACAGCACACAGCACAACAGCATTGATCAATATGTTGTGAGTGTGTAAATATATTTATTATTATTAAACTGCTATGCAGCGTATAAAATGATACTTACATAATATAGGTGTATCTTCTGTTGTTAAATATAATTTTAATGAGAAAAATATCCAAGCACATTACTATCACAAAATAAAGTAAATTGCAATATTAGCACTCATCCCTACTATACCACAGACATTGTAATAAAATGTGGAGACTAATGCTTTTCAGTAACAAAAGACGGAGCTGTAAGCCCATGAAACATACAATAATATAAACCATGGATGTACACCTATATTATCCAGCAAGATGTACAGTTAAAACAAGTCTTGTAATGAGTAAAATAATATTAAGAGACTAGATTAATAATAAAATTATGAGGGTGTGTGAACATTATGTCATAGTCCTGTTCCCATTACTCTCAGCCAATAAATAAGATAGCGCAGCAATACAGAAGCCTAAAAACCATTGGCTGTGGTCTGAGCATGATGTGAGTTGTATTTAAATTAGACCCACTAGCTGTTCTACAGTGAAGTATGAGTCCCACTATGTTTGAGCATTATGGGTTTTGTGACGTTTCCCAGAAGTTGCAATTCCGGGATTGTCTACCCCAGTAACATTAATCAAGACTTGATCTCTCATAACCATAATTGATGGGTTACTTACTTTGGTTAATAGGGTTCCCATTCGAAGGTGTTGTTAGATTGGTATACATCATCCACATTCCTAAAAACAGGATTGAAGCCAACAAAAACAGCCAGAAGTGTCTCTTTAGCATCTTTACTGGTAGTGGACGAACCCTCATCCTGGCTGAGCGCCTCCGCGAAGCCAGCTTTGGCAATTTTTCTTGAGTGGCCATTGTGCTTCTTTGGTTTTCCATCAGCACAAATTAAAAGTCAAACTCTGTCTTGGCTCCATTTGAGTGACTTGGTTAAAAATGCTGCATTTAAAGAATTTATATATCTATACAGAGAGATATTCTAAAAATCCCTAATATTGGAGTTTACAATATCTAAAAAACTAACTACGTTAACTGCCTTTTTTAATTATAATAGACATGCCCTTTCCTTATTGTGTTAATGTTAGTACATGTTTGAGGCTACGCTTTTCACCAGTTCTTTATTTAGAACGAATGTTCATTTCTCTTCTATACCAAGAGAAAACAGTAATGATACAGGTCTGGCACTCTCCTATATTCTCTATTTGATTTGAAAGAAATGCTAGTATTCAGTACTAGCTAGTGCTCCATTATAAAAACCCTGCTAATAAGAAACACCTTACAAGATCTTAAACTATATTATCTGTTTTCATCCAGTATTAAGTTTCCTTATGCTAAAGTGTAAAAAAGTACCTCCTTTTGTTGTATCAGGTAATGACTAGTCCACTATAAAAACAATATTTGGTTAATGGCACGCAGGTGTCTGGGTGAGTGATATTGTCTGGTGAACCTGCTCTGTGTCTGCTCTCTTACTGTCTGTCTGTGCTCTCTTCCTGCTCCTACCTGCCTTGCCTCACCTGTGTGACCTGCCCATAACCGCCCATCTGGCTTCTGAACATGTCAGCCCTTTCCTACCTATGATGGTCTCTTATCCTTTTTCTACTTTCTCTGCCTTCTGTTTCCTTGGCTCTACTTTGTCCCTAGGGTCCGCACACCTCACTCCAAGGGAAAAGGTAACTCCCAACCTGTAAAAACTCCTCCCTTTCAGCAGTCTATTCACTGAAACATTCACAATAGATTGTGTAACCCATTCATACCTGACAACACCTGCAGGCTGACAGGTTACTTTGCTCTAGGAGAGCATTCAATGACAAGCACCGGAAACAGTGTATATGAAGATCAATAGCCTGTCATCTTTTCACCTGTAAGCCAAATACAGAATATATACCAAAAAATACAAAAAAAATAGCCAGATAATGATATTATATCCACCTGCAAGATGAATTCAAATAGATGTTATTAAGCCGTAAGAAGTTTGACATTCTTTGTCTACACCAGAAACATTCCGGAGCAAAATCATTATATAAGGCAGTCAGGACACTATTGCCTTTGGATGCCCCTGGACTGAGGATATGGAAGGAGCTCTGGGTCAGACAAAAGATCTGTCATCTGTTATCCTGTAGGTTAAAAAGTGCTCAGTACTTCTAGAATGTACAAGTTGCGTTAGACTACATCTTTTCAAGTAAAAATTTAATAGATGGGGGGGGGGGGGGCGGAGCCAGGCCGCCAAGATGGACGGTCGCAGGAGAGCTCGGCTCCTGCAAAATACAAACAACTAAGCTAGAAATTTAAGCTTTACAGTGCTCACAGCTACCTACCACTGCGACCCATGACGCACAAAGGCTACCGGATCCGTGGAGAGGCTGGCTCCTGTAGTTTCAGTCCCTCGGAGGTGAGATCTCCGCGTCTCACAGCGGGAACTTAGCCGGCGGTGAGTGGGGTGGACGGCCGCCACCCCACTATCCTGCCTAACGGAGCCTGAATGGCACTTTGACTCACCGCGGACCCGGCCCTGTTTTCTCCGACCTCTGGACCGGGGGGTGATCCCGTTCCTCGCCCCATAGCCGCACTCACAGCGTGGCAGCGGAGTTCCGGCAACGACGCCCGGCCATCACACAGGCCCAGGGCCCAAACCTAAGATGGCGGAGACCATGTGTGGCATAGCTGATGCAGATGGAGATGGAGGAGGGAAAACGCCAAGTAAGCGGCGGCACCATAGTACCTGTCACCAGCGACCAACCTGAAGTTGTCTGCCCGCACAAAGACCCAGGGAGCTGACGTCCGGAACAAAAAGGCACCCTCCCCTCACCCACCGTAAGGAGCCTCCTGCCCAGCAACCCCGGAACCACGAAACACCCAGCCCGCAGACACGCAGCAGGACAGGGCTACACTCATAGCAGACGCAGAAAGCCCCAGAGGACACTGGAAGACAGACCACCATCTACTCACCCACAGCCTGAGGGACAGAACGGGACTTGATTGGCCCACTCACTGCTGGCAATCGCAACACACGCGGCAGCAGTAACACATTGCCTTACCACTGGACTGTACCCTGCCCACGGAGGGAGCAGGCTGAGCGAGGCTGCATGGTGGGACCCGGGACTGCTGACTCTTTCTTCACCCAATAACTTATTATTATTTTGTTTAGTAATCCAGCTCATTATTTATTTTATGGGTTAAACCTTTGCCTTGACTAGTCAACTTATATACATTAAACAGATTGTCCTGGCACTATAATTAAACCAAAGAGTGTCTGCTAATATCCAAAAGGAGGGCCTCCTAGGGGGAATAAACAACTGTTAAGTCTTGCCACTCTGTCTTTTGCTATCGTTCCTCTCTAGTCTAGATAGAATTTAATTTTTTTTAATGATCAAGCGTAGATTCTAGTCAAAGTCTAGACGAGCCTGCCTACTCATAATCACTCATAATTTTATTTTATCACCAACTGCCGGAACGTATACCTCTTTATTTTACAAGCCTCCTGCGAGCATTATCTACCTACCCTAAACGCAGCTGGCTCGACCCCAGGGGTCAATACAATAATCTTGTTCACCTTCTATGTAATCGACTAACACTTAAACAAGGCCAACTGCGCAATACCTAGCATGTAACCAAACAGTCACGACACAAGTAATCGCAGTGGTGCCCTGTCCAGCATGTTACTCAATCTTAACTATTACCTAAGCAACCTTATTACTAGCAATGTTTTGCCTATTTTATATGACCTATCTAAGTTGCGTTTATGCTCCACAAAAGTTAATTTGTGAATTATCTTGATCAACTGAATACTAAATATAAAAAATGTGCAAGCTCTAACATACTCCTAATTGTTATAAATGTTTTGAAAAAGCATGGGGAATGCCTTCGGGGTACCCCAGGCATGTTGTTCTCTTATTTGCACTACAAAAATAAAGAATTAAAAAAAAAAAAAATGAATAGATGGTAATAATAATGGTATCAATAAAGATTGCCGTTATAAAAGAGAGACAGATATGTAAATGAGATCTTTAAGGGGGAGCCATCACTTCACAATTTAAATGTTGCAAATGAGGATATATAGAAAGATTGCAAAGGACAGAGCATAATGAATGATAAGGAGCCAATACATATGTGAACAATTGCAAGATAAAGAAGTGAGAATTTCTAAATTTAAAAAGATACTTCACACACCATGACCACTGTAACTGCTGTAGTGGTTATGGTGCCAGGAGTGCCCTGGTGTCATTCCATGGTAAGATCTTAAACTATTTTAGAATGCTTTGACAAATGATCTGACTCCTGCCCGGTGCCGGCACCGCATCTGCCGCATCTGGTCCTCTCTAGCAGGAGAAGCCAGATGTCACTTTAGAGCAAAGCAGGACCAATGAAGTACTGAAACTGTTAGCTGAGAACTCTTAGGTGGTGCTCTCAGCCAAAGAATGCAGTGCTGCTTTGCTCTGAATTAACATCCCTTCTTCTCCAGCAGCAGAAATCAGATGTTTATTCAGAGCAAGAAAGCACCTTGTGGCGGCAGTGTCTGGTGGAATCCATGTAAGTTACTTTTTAAGATGGTTTGACATCTTAGCGTGGGAAGGTGCCAGGACAGAAGTTATTATGTTGCTTGGAGTGTCCCTTTAATTTTTTTTCTTCCACCCCACAAATATGCATTTATTAAAAATAGGATATAAATAAATTCAATATTAAAAAATATGGTAAGTTACATTTCTTCTTTAGGTAACAGACAGACTAGTAATGACTAATGAGCAATAACTAATTTAACACATTTATATATTAATTAAACGTATAGGCTAAATAGGGTTAATCTACAGCCAGTTGTATGTCTGTTACACCTGCAGGCCAGCTGTGTGTCAGAGTACTTTATGACTATTTCATCTTTGAACTCAGGTCTTGTCAAGAGAATAATGTATTGCTTGTAGTACTTGGCATGAGTTCCACAAGCTCATTAGGCGAAAAAATGTCAACAATGCTTGTAAAATAATGACTTTTCTAAGTACTTGCAATCACTTCTTTTGGAATTAAATATGATAACTAGTGTTGTCGCGAACCCGAAATTTTCGGTTTGCGAACGCGAACGCGAACTTCCGCAAATGCTCGCGAACCACCATTGACTTCAATGGGCAGGCGAATTTTAAAACCAACAGGGACTCTTTCTGGCCACAAAAGTGATGGAAAAGTTGTTTCAAGGGGACTAACACCTGGACTGTGGCATGCCGGAGGGGGATCCATGGCAAAACTCCCATGGAAAATTGCACAGTTGATGCAGAGTCTGCTTTTAATCCATAAAGGGCAGAAATCACCTAACATTGACACCTGTCCTCAAAGCCCCTGATACACACTGACACAGAGCAGAATAGAGACTGTTCCCCGTCCTCAGAGACCATGATACACACTGACACAGAGCAGAATAGAGACTGTTACCCCTACATAGGGTCACTTGGCAGATATGGCGGGGTCGTGGGAGGGGGAGGATGACTTTCACCTCTTCCCCTGTTACATTCCCGTTGTGCTGTAACATCACCCTTATATGCTGTGTAAAGCATACTATTTAATTTGATCAGCATGGCCACTTGAGTTTTTATAGTTTTCACGCTGCTTGTAGTTTATATATGGTTCACAAAAATCAAACAAACGATAAAGTAAACATGTAAGGATTCAGAATATTCTTTCAAACCCTTACACATTGTGTGTACGTATTTTTTGTCTTAAGTTTGTGGCTTTAAAGAGGTTTACGTTGTTTCTATGATGTGCATAACATGTTCTTGTAAATGTTTGTTAAATTTTTCCTGGAATTGTAATTTTTGAATCTGAATAAAGATAGTCAAATCCCTGATACACACTGACACAGAGCAGAATAGGGACTGTTCCCCCTACATAGGGTCACTTGGCAGATATGGATTGACACCTATCCTAATGATCCCTGATACACACTGACACAGAGCAGAATAGAGACTGTTCCCCCTACATAGGGTCACTTGGCAGATATGGATTGACACCTGTCCTCAAAACCCCTGATACACACTGACACAGAGCAGAATAGAGACTGTTCCCTGTCCACAGAGACCATGATACACACTGACACAGAGCAGAATAGAGACTGTTCACCGTCCACAGAGACCATGATACACACTGACACAGAGCAGAATAGAGACTGTTCCCCGTCCACAGAGACCATGATACACACTGACACAGAGCAGAATAGGGACTGTTCCCCCTACATAGGGTCACTTGGCAGGTATGGATTGACACCTGTCCTCAAAGCCCCTGATACACACTGACACAGAGCAGAATAGAGACTGTTCCCTGTCCACAGAGACCATGATACACACTGACACAGAGCAGAATAGAGACTGTTCCCCGTCCACAGAGACCATGATACACACTGACACAGAGCAGAATAGAGACTGTTCACCGTCCACAGAGTCCATGATACACACTGACACAGAGCAGAATAGAGACTGTTCCCCCGTCCACAGAGACCATGATACACACTGACACAGAGCAGAATAGAGACTGTTCCCTGTCCACAGAGTCCATGATACACACTGACACAGAGCAGAATAGAGACTGTTCCCCGTCCACAGAGACCATGATACACACTGACACAGAGCAGAATAGAGACTGTTCACCGTCCACAGAGACCATGATACACACTGACACAGAGCAGAATAGAGACTGTTCCCCGTCCACAGAGACCATGATACACACTGACACAGAGCAGAATAGGGACTGTTACCCCTACATAGGGTCACTTGGCAGGTATGGATTGACACCTGTCCTCAAAGCCCATGATACACACTGGGGGGGAGCTACTGTCCTCCCCAACCCCTGCGCGGTGGGTGGGGGCCATAAATCACAATGGGGGGACCTACTGTTCTTCCCCCCTCGGCCCCCACCCCTGCGCGGTGGGTGGGGGCCATAAATCACAATGGGGGGGCCTACTTTCCTCCCCCCCAGCCCCCATCCCTGCGCGGCGGGTGGGGGGCATAAATCACAATGGGACGGACCTACTGATAGGAGTGGAGTATTGTTCATATCAGTTTAATACCTTCCGCGTCTCCTATCAGTGGACGTGTATATTTTCTTTGTAAAAGCACGCTATAGAGACACCAGATATGAGTGGCAACTGTCAAAGTACGCTGGCAGGGTTGTGCAGGGCACACGCTGAAGGAAGGACTGACAGAGCCGCTTGAAGGACACTGACTGGCTGCTATTAGCTTACACTGGAAACCTTTTTTCTTTGTAAAAGCACGCTAAAGAGACACCAGATATGATTGGCAACTGTCAAAGCACGCTGGCACAGGTCTGCAGAGCACACGCTGAAGTAGGCCTGACACCCAGACGCTTGCAGACAACTAACTGCTCTTCTATTACAGTGAAAAAAAAATATTTATTTTAAATGTAAAGCTTAACCTATTGTAAAAACAGATATGAGTGGTGGCACTGACTGTGCAAATGGGCAAGGCATCCAACCTGACACAGAAGCTGGCAGGCAGGCAACTGCTTTCTATTACAGTGAAAAAAAATTATTTCTTTTAAATGTAAAGCTTAACCTATTGTTAAAACAGATAGGAGTGGTGGCACTGACTGTGCAAATGGGCAAGGCATCCAACCTGACACAGAAGCTGGCAGGCAGGCAACTGCTCTTCTATTACAGTGAAAAAAAATTATTTCTTTTAAATGTAAAGCTTAACCTATTGTTAAAACAGATATGAGTGGTGGCACTGACTGTGCAAATGGGCAAGGCATCCAACCTGACACAGAAGCTGGCAGGCAGGCAACTGTTCTTCTATTACAGTGAAAAAAAAATATTTCTTTTAAATGTAAAGCTTAACCTATTGTTAAAACAGATATGAGTGGTGGCACTGACTGTGCAAATGGGCAAGGCATCCAACCTGACACAGAAGCTGGCAGGCAGGCAACTGCTCTTCTATTACAGTGAAAAAAAAATATTTCTTTTAAATGTAAAGCTTAACCTATTGTTAAAACAGATATGAGTGGTGGCACTGACTGTGCAAATGGGCAAGGCATCCAACCTGACACAGAAGCTGGCAGGCAGGCAACTGCTCTTCTATTACAGTGAAAAAAAAATATTTCTTTTAAATGTAAAGCTTAACCTATTGTTAAAACAGATATGAGTGGTGGCACTGACTGTGCAAATGGGCAAGGCATCCAACCTGACACAGAAGCTGGAAGGCAAGCAACTGCTCTTCTATTACAGTGAAAAAAAAATTTTTTCTTTTAAATGTAAAGCGTAACCTATTGTTAAAACAGATATGAGTGGTGGCACTGACTGTGCAAATGGGCAAGGCATCCAACCTGACACAGAAGCTGGCAGGCAGGCAACTGCTCTTCTATTACAGTGAAAAAAATTTATTTCTTTTAAATGTAAAGCTTAACCTATTGTTAAAACAGATATGAGTGGTGGCACTGACTGTGCAAATGGGCAAGGCATCCAACCTGACACAGAAGCTGGCAGGCAGGCAACTGCTCTTCTATTACAGTGAAAAAAAATATTTCTTTTAAATGTAAAGCTTAACCTATTGTTAAAACAGATATGAGTGGTGGCACTGACTGTGCAAATGGGCAAGGCATCCAACCTGACACAGAAGCTGGCAGGCAGGCAACTGCTCTTCTATTACAGTGAAAAAAAAATTATTTCTTTTAAATGTAAAGCTTAACCTATTGTTAAAACAGATATGAGTGGTGGCACTGACTGTGCAAATGGGCAAGGCATCCAACCTGACACAGAAGCTGGCAGGCAGGCAACTGCTCTTCTATTACAGTGAAAAAAATTATTTCTTTTAAATGTAAAGCTTAACCAATTGTTAAAACAGATATGAGTGGTGGCACTGACTGTGCAAATGGGCAAGGCATCCAACCTGACACAGAAGCTGGCAGGCAGGCAACTGCTCTTCTATTACAGTGAAAAAAAAATATTTCTTTTAAATGTAAAGCTTAACCTATTGTTAAAACAGATATGAGTGGTGGCACTGACTGTGCAAATGGGCAAGGCATCCAACCTGACACAGAAGCTGGCAGGCAGGCAACTGCTCTTCTATTACAGTGAAAAAAAAATATTTCTTTTAAATGTAAAGCTTAACCTATTGTTAAAACAGATATGAGTGGTGGCACTGACTGTGCAAATGGGCAAGGCATCCAACCTGACACAGAAGCTGGCAGGCAGGCAACTGCTCTTCTATTACAGTGAAAAAAAATTATTTCTTTTAAATGTAAAGCTTAACCTATTGTTAAAACAGATATGAGTGGTGGCACTGACTGTGCAAATGGGCAAGGCATCCAACCTGACACAGAAGCTGGCAGGCAGGCAACTGCTCTTCTATTACAGTGAAAAAAAATTATTTCTTTTAAATGTAAAGCTTAACCAATTGTTAAAACAGATATGAGTGGTGGCACTGACTGTGCAAATGGGCAAGGCATCCAACCTGACACAGAAGCTGGCAGGCAGGCAACTGCTCTTCTATTACAGTGAAAAAAAAAATTATTTTAAATGTAAAGCTTAAGCTATTGTAAAAACAGATATGAGTGGTAGCACTGGGCAAGTAGGCACAGTATCCAATGTGAACCTCACACAGAAGCTGGCAGGCAGGCACCTGCGATTACATTACACAGGGGGAAAAAAAAAAAGCAGCCTGATGTTCTAGCCCTAAAAAGTGCTTTTTGGGGTGCTGTCCTTACAGCAGAGATCAGATGAGTCTTTCAGGATTGTAGTTGACACTGAATACCCTAGCCTAGCTATCAATTTCCCTATCTAATCAGCAGCAGCTAAACTTTCCCTCCTCTCACTAAGCATGCAGCTTCAGAATGAATCGAAAATGGATGCTGGGAGGGAGGTTGGAGGGTATGGAAGGGAGGGAGTGCTGCTGATTGGCTGGAATGTGTCTGCTGACCGAGAGGCACAAGGTCAAAGTTTGCCCAATGATGACGAATAGGGGGCGGATCGAACTGCGCATGTGTCCGCCCGCCGCGGCGAACGTGAACACGCTAAGTTCGCCGGGAACTGTTCGCCGGCGGACAGTTCGGTACATCACTAGTAGACATACTTAGAACTGTTACACTATAAAATAGGATAATCGTTTTCACAAAACAGAGCACTATTTAACTAGCATCTACAAAAAATATTCTTTTCAATTATTGTTTTTTTCTCTTTTGTAATGGAACATTCAATGCAACGTAATTGCAACAGCCCTATAGGCATCAAATCAACTTTGACTTAATAAAGCTGTTTCGGTGTATAAATTATGCCCCTGCAGTCATGGCCGCCACCAGAAACACGCTAAGTTCGCCGGGAACTGTTCGCCGGCGGACAGTTCGGTACATCACTAATGATAACATATAATGTAGTAAAAAAATTACTTTTATTCCACTTAGTATCTTTGGCATAACGTTTAAAATCGGTGATGTATTCCTCTACTGGCCGGCGTCCTTGCTGCAGGGCTCTGATGGCTGTTTGGGCAGTATCTTGCCTGTTGGGGTCGTCATACATGGAGGACATAAGTGCTATGAAGGAGTCCCATAGCATCATTATCCCATAGCAATTAATGTGCCCATTCTTGTGGAGGGCCTGAAAGGAGGGATATCAAAGTACCTCAGAGTGGTACGTGCGTGGTTGTAAATCGAACAGCAACTCACAGGACATTATCCGTGCCATATTTTTTATAAAGGTTAGTACCAATCACAACATGTTTAATTTAACATGTCTCTCATGTAATTTACAAACTTAAAAATGGGAGGTGAAAGGGCCTCATAAGTGGAATAGCCTAGGGCTTCTTTTCATCTAAATCCGGCCCTGGTCACTTGTCTCATTAGGGAATTTAGCCTTTCTGCCTCGTCTGCGAGCTCCATTTTATGGCTCAGTTGTTCTTTTGGGAACACAGTTTAGTGGACAGAGCCCAAGATGCAGATAGATGCTGAAGGCAAAGAACCAAGTTTGCAGTACCAAAGGATTAGATGAAGAGAATACTCGGGGAAGCCAAAAGGTCAGGACAGGCGGCACAGGTTCAGAAGCGATGATACAGGAAAGGGTCAAAATCAGGAACAGGATCAGGATGCAACAGGAGAATCTCTGAAGGTCTTTACACAATCAGGAGCACAGTACAACTGAGCGAAGAGTGAAGGTTGTGTGCGACTTAAATACCTCCACCTCCTTTACCTTTAAAAGGCTCTGTGTCAGCGCGCGCGCCCCCTTTGATTCCCCTGAAGTTCTTCCTTCTGTGTGGTTGCATGTGGAAGCAACAGCCTTCTCACAAACAGACTTCTGTTCGTGCTGTGTTCGGGAGCCAGCATCCGTACGAATGGAGTTCTGTCTGCAGTATAGGTGAGTAGCATTCGCATGAAACAGAGGTGGCGCTCGTACACATGGAGTTCTTCCCTCTGTATCTGGTAAATGGTGTTCGTTAGAACAGAGGTGCTGTTCGCATGAACGTGAACGGTCGGCGAGGGTGATTGAACAGACCACGCTGCCTGGGGGGTTGCACTCTGACACGGCGTCCTCGTGGAGTGAGTGAGAGACGCAGCATGGGAGGATGAGGTAGGTAAGGGGACAAGGACCTGATAGTACCTCTATTATATTAATATTGACAATTGAGCCCATAGGATTTATTTTTATAATGAACAGTTTTAACAATTTGCTTTCTGTGTTTGAAGCCTCTGGGTCCAGATTTGCAACATTTGGATGGATTTTAGCCATCCGATGGCCCTATTTGGTATGAGACCATATGGACTTTAGTTAATAACCCTATTAGTCTCTGTGGTCTCCCCTGCATGGAACCAGTGGAGACCACAGAGACTTGGTAGAGAAGTCTGTGATCAGACCTTTTCATCGGCTCAGAGTCCATGCGTGCAAAACAGCCATACAGGTGCTCTGCCTGCAATGGGTAAGATTTTTACATCAGCTGCCAATGCTGAAAGAGACACTCATGCTGAGTGCTGAGACCCAGCACAGAAGAAGTCTAGCGCCTTCCGATATGGCAGATTGGCAAGATCATGGGCAGAAATATGATTTTATATGAGGAACTAAGAAAGGTAGCAAAAGAGTCTAGAAGTTGGGATGGAGATGAGGCTAGGTCACCCTTTTATGTACATATGGTAGTAATGAGGTGATGTTTAGGTCTGGGATGAAGGCTTTTTGCAAGTTAAGAGTCCATTCTGTTGGCTTTCTCTTAAAATAGTTGCCTAGCCCTGTTTAGGGATCTAGCTACATTGTCCATTAACACATTTTAATGTTCGCTCAAAGCATCTGCACAGTGGTCAGGGTGTGTTCTATGTTAAGCTGCGTCCTGATATTCTAGTAAGGCTTTGGTTTTATTCTTCTTAAAAAGGCTGTATAGACGACCTGTCATTAGATCACAGTGTTTTGTTGTTTCTTGTTTGATGATTTTTTTTTAACATTTGATAAATTACGCAATAAGACATATGCACAGAACAATAATTTAAAAAAAATAATAATAGAATCACGACATACATGACTGCAAATTGCCTTGTTGTAGCATGGACTCATGAGACTCTGAGAGAGTTTACTCCACAAGTAACTGTGAGATTATGTATAAACATTATGCATGGGCAAAGTAACCCTCCATGCACTAATGAGCAAGTAGGGGATTTTCTACTACCCTGTGCAATCTATGTATCCACAAAATTGAAAATTCCTATTTTAATTGATAGGGTGATGAAGAGAGAATGTATGATTAAATGATCTGAGAATAAATAAACTAGAGAACACCAATGCTTAAATAAAACTATATATTTTATATGTGTGTCTGTTTTGGTGTGTCTATGTGTGTGTCTGTCATGGTGTGTGTGTGTGTGTATGTGTGTGTGCCTATTGGTCATGGTGTGTGTGTCTGTCTGTGTCATGGTGTGTATCTCTGTCATGGTGTGTGTCTGTCAAGGCATGTGTGTGTGTTTGTCATGGTATGTGTGTGTGTGTGTGTGTGTGTGTGTCATGGTATATATATGTGTCATGGTCTGTGTGTGTGTATGTGTGTATGTCTGTCATGGGGAAAAATTGTAATTGAAAACCCCTTCCACCTGAAGTCTGTAGATAGTTTATGTGGAGAAATTAACCTCGCCACTGGGTTTTGGAGAGGCCTGCTTGCCAGCCTCTTGTCCTGTGACTACGGCCCCTGGGGTATATTGCCTATTTGTGCATATTGGGACTTAGCACAATGCCCCTTTCAAACTTGTGGCGGCGGCCATCTTAAATTGTCCAGCAGTGTTTTGTCATCGAGTGTATGGAACTGTTTTGGGCATGGGACCATGTGCACGGTGGGGCAAAAATAAGACTTCCAGGAAATTCCTGAACCCCTGAACTGATCTGGGTGATTTTGGGGGGGATATGTTGTATTTTGGGGTACTTTTGGGGGTTCGTAATAATGTATGTTTTTTCTGTTTAGAGTTAATTGAGTTAGCCCATTGTCGTTGTTAATTCTATCACAGGCAGAGGGGAGGGATTGTGTACACTGTATGTCTGCATGTGAGATACTGTTTTGATTGGTTTTGTGACTTTGTGTCCTGTGCTCCACAAGGTCCACTTGGGTGGTAACCTTGTGGGGAAAACTTTAAAAGACCAAGCTGTTCAATAAACCCTCAGATCTGCTGAGTTCCTGTTTTAAACTCAACATAGAGCCTGTCTTATGTGTGGGGTGGAAAGGCTGCATCTACCCTGGGGATTGCTATATCACTATACAGGGCCGGACTGGCCCACCGGGATACCGGGAAATTTCCCGGTGGGCCGCTGGCTGGGGAGGTCTGCTGGCCGGTGGCCGCTGGCTGGAGAGGTCTGCTGGCTGGGGAGGTCTGCTGGCGGCCGCAGGGGGAGCAGGCTCTTCTGTGCTCTTCTGTCTCTGCTCCCCCTCCCTCGCGCGCAGCTTAATGAGACCGGGGCCGGAATATGACGTCATATTCCGGCGCCGGTCTCTTGCTAGCGCGCAAGGGCGGGGGAGCAGAGACAGAAGAGCACAGAAGAGCCTGCTCCCCCTGCGGCCGCCAGCAGACCTCCCCAGCCAGCAGACCTCCCCAGCCAGCGGCCGCCGGCCAGCAGACCTCCCCAGCAGACCTCCACTAGCCCACCCAGCCGGTCACCAACAAGTAAAATATGTAATTCTGTCAGTGTCAGTGTGAGTGTATGTGTGTGTTTGTGTGTGTGTCATTATGTGTGTGTCTGTGTCATTGTGTGTGTGTCTGTGTCATTATGTGTGTCTGTGTCATTATGTGTGTCTGTGCCATTGTGTGTCTGTGTCATTGTGTGTGTGTCTGTGTCATTTTGTGTGTGTCTGTGTAATTTTGTGTGTGTCTGTGTCATTGTGTGTGTGTCTGTGTCATGGTGTGTCTGTGTCATTTTGTGTGTGTCTGTGTCATTGTGTGTGTGTCTGTGTCATTGTGTGTGTGTCTGTGTCATTTTGTGTGTGTCTGTCATTTTGTGTGTGTCTGTCATTTTGTGTGTGTCTGTCATTTTGTGTGTCTGTGTCATTTTGTGTGTCTGTGTCATTGTGTGTGTCTGTGTCATTGTGTGTGTCTGTGTCATTGTGTGTGTGTCTGTGTCATTGTGTGTGCCTGTGTCATTTTGTGTGCCTGTGTCATTTTGTGTGTCTGTGTCATTTTGTGTGTGTGTGTCATTATGTGTGAGTCTGTGTCATTATGTGTGTCTGTGTCATGGTGTGTGTGTGTCTGTGTCATGGTGTGTGTGTGTCTGTGTCATTGTGTGTCTGTGTCATGGTGTGTGTGTGTGTGTCTGTCATTGTGTCTGTGTCATTGTGTGTGTCTGTGTCATGGTGTGTGTCTGTGTCATGGTGTGTGTCTGTGTCATGGTGGGTGTGTGCGTGTGTCATTGTGTGTGTGTCTGTGTCATTGTGTGTCTGTGTCATGGTGTATCCGTGTGTCTGTGTGTATTTAAAAAGTGTTTTTACTCACCTTTTTTTTTCTCCCCACGCCGTGCTGGTCTCCCCTCGACTGGCCCTGCCTCTATGGCTGAGATCATCAAGCATGATGATCTGAGCCAATCCAATGCTCTGCCATAGGATTGGCTGCAAAGGTGCTGCACACTGTGCAATCACGCTGTGCAGCACTGACACAGGAAGCACCTCTAGTGACTGTCTGAGTGACTGTCACTAGAGGTGTCACTAGGAAGCAATGTAAACACTGCATGTGAGTATGCGTAATGTATTATTAAATTAAAAGGACGAATATTATATATTAGAAAAAGAAATATATATATATATATATATATTACTCAACCATCTGGGGTGGCAAGACATTGCCTTACATATTACATACGGCAATATATGGGGCAATGACTTATGGGGCTGGCATAGATTTTTTTTTTCCAGGGCTGCTTTGTATCCCCAGTCCGGCCCTGTCACTATACTCCCCAGGGATTATAATAACTAACAGGGCCGTTCTTAGGGGTGTGCGAGCTGTGCGGCCGCACAGGGCGCCATGGAGCAGGGGGCGCCGTACGGCCGACACAGCTCACACATGGCCGGCAGGATTTAAAAAAAAAAATAAAATTGCGGCGGGGTGGATCTTCCCGGGCAGCAGTGGCGGAGCTTCCCGGGTGGTGGCGGCAGAGCCATAATTGCTGGATAACTGCTGCAGGGGAAGCAGGAAGGAGTCCCTGCTTCCCCAACAAACAGGCTGCACTGCCTCCACCTTGAAGAGAGGTAACTATGATTGTCAGTGTGTGTATGACTGTCTGCCTGTGTGTGTGTGTGTGTGTGTATGACTGTCTGCCTGTGTCTATGTGTGTATGACTGTCTTTACGTGTGTGTGTGTTTGTGTGTGAATGACTGTCTGCCTGTGTGTGTGTGTGTGTGTGTGTGTCTGTGTGTGTGTGTGTATGAATATCTGCCTGTATGTGTGTATGACTGTCTGCCTGTGTGTGTGTGTGTGTGTAACTGTCTGCCTGTGTGTGTGTATGTGTGTGTGTATGACTGTCTGCCTGCGTGTGTGTGTGTGTGTGTGTGTGTATGACTGTCTGCCTCTATCTGTGTGTGTGTGTGTTACTATCTGCCTGTGTGTGTGTCTGTGTTTATGACTGTCTGCCTGTGTGTGTGTGTGTGTTTGTGTGTATGACTGTCTGCCTCTGTGTGTATGACTTTCTGCCTGTGTGTGTGTCTGTGTGTATGACTGTCTGCCTGTGTGTGTGTGACGGTCTGACTGTGTGTGTGTGTGTAACTGTCTGCCTCTGTGTGTGCGTGACTGTATGCCTGTGTTTGTGTGACTGTCTGCCTGTGTGTGACTGTCTGCCTGTGTGGGGGGCTGTCTACCTGTTTGTGTGTGTCTGTCTGCCTGCGTGTGTGTGACCGCCTGCCTCTGTGTGCGTGGATGTCTTCCTGTGTGTATGGCCATCTGCCTCTGTGTGTGTGGCTGTCTGTTTGTGTGTGTGGCTGTGTGTGTGTGTGTGTGGCTGTGTGTGTATGTGGCTGTCTGCCTGTGTGTGTGTGTGACTGCTGCCTCTGTATGTGGATGTCTTCCTGTGTGTGGCTGTCTGCCTGTGTGTATGTGTGTGTGTGCCTGTCTGCCTGTGTGTGTGTCTGTCTGCTTGTGTGTGTATGTGTGTGGCTGCCTGTGTGTGTGGCTGTCTGCATGTAAGTATGTGTGTGTGTGACTGTCTGCATGTAAGTATGTGTGTGTAAGACTGTGTGTGTGTGTAAAACTGTTTGTGTGGCTGTCTGCCTGTCTGTGTGGTTGTCTGCCTGTAATTGTGTGTGATTGTGTTTATCTACCTGTAACTATGTAGTGTGTTACTGCCTGTACCTGTGTGTTTCTGCCTGATCCTGTGTATGTGACTATCTGCCTGCGACTATGTGCATGTGGTGGATTTGACAGTGTATATGTATAACTGTGTGCATCTGACTGTGGGACTGTGTGCACATAACTCTGCAAAAATATACACCTGCATTCACACACAGGCCTAAATGCATGTTTTTATCTAAATTAAATAACCATCACACACAGCCAATAAACTCAGCACAAATATCACATACAACCAATACACGCATTTCACACACTATTAATACACCCATTACAAATATCACACACAGCCAACACATCGCATACATATCACACACAGTCATAACTAAGCTCTTTTAAGAGCTTGTTCCTGCTACTCTCTCTTGGAGGAGAGGTTCACCTACTGGAACCTGGAGCCTTGTTGTAGGTCCAGGGTGGGTAGAGGACGGTGAGTTCCCAGCAAAGCTGTAACACTGGATGTGGGGACTGCGGTACTGATGGTGTCTGGTGGAATGCTTGGAGTCCTAGGTGAGCACTAGGAGCATCCGTCGGCAGAGGTACCCAACTGAGGTGCAGGAAGCTTTGTTACAGTGGATGTTATTCCACACAACATGGACCTGCTGGTATTTTTTGGTCTTAAATGTCTACAGGTTGTTAATATCAACAGCTACTGGCTAATATTTAACAAACATTTGTAAATAAGCCCCAAGTCTGAAAGACAAATCAGGAGAGGGAAGGATGGACAGGGATGGTGGGTGGGATTTTCAAAATTACAGGCTGCCCAAACAGTTGAAGGGTTTTTGTAAGTTTCATGTAAGGCCCATGGGGGGGGGGAGGAGCTATTTAGTTGATATACTTTCATGAAAATATGCATGCATTTATCCATGCATGTTGGCATTGATTATATATCTAAACAGGGCTGCCATCAGAAATGTTGGGGCCCCTGACACAGCAAGAGGTCTGGCCCCCCGGTGCCTGCACCCGAGTCCGGCCAAAGTGCTGCACCCCCTGAGTCCGCCCACAGGGAGGCAGTGTCTGTACTGATTCTGATGTGTGTATAGTGGATGTAGAATGTGTGTAGTGGATGTAGAGTTTGTGTGTAAAGTGGATGCGGTGTGTGTTTAACGGATGCAGTGTGTATAGTGGATGCAGATTGTAAAATTGTGTAATGTATGAGGTGTATATTAGATGCAGAGTGTGTGTTTTTTTTTATTCTTTATTTTTGTTGTGCAGGTGAATACAAAGCATAGTCATACGCCACAACAGCGTACATTTATATTTAAACATAGATAGGTTAAACAGTGGCATGGAAAATTTGCACAGTTTTGTTTTAAAAACATAATATAAAATATAATTATAAATATATAATTATGAATAAAATATAATTTTGCCTCTTTATAAATCGCTGGTAAGACCACACCTTGAATATGCTGTGCAATTTTCTAAAGAAGGATATCATGGCACTAGAAAAAGTGCAGAGACGAGCTACAAAATTGATAAAAGGAATGGAGCATTTTAGTTATGAAGAAAGGTTAAAAAATTTAAATCTCTTCAGTTTGGAAAAACGGCGCCTTAGAGGGGATATGATAACATTATGCAAATATATTCGGGGCCAGTACAAACCATTATCTGGAAATCTATTCATAAACAGGGCTATACATAGGACACGAGGTCACACATTTAGGCTTGAAGAAAGGAGATTTCATCTAAGGCAAAGAAAAGGTTTTTTTACAGTAAGAGCAATAAGGATATGGAATTCATTGCCTGAAGAGGTGGTTTTGTCAGAGTCTATACAGATGTTTAAATTGCAATTGGATAAATACTTGCAAAAACATAACATACAGGGATACAATTTCTAATTAGTGGGATAATAGCTGCTTGATCCAAGGAGACATCTGACTGCTATTTTGGGGTCAAGAAGGAATTTTTTCCTAGTTTGTTGCAAAATTGGAAGCGCTTCAGACTGGGTTTTTTGCCTTCTTTTGGATCAACAGCAAAAGCATATGTGAGGAAGGCTGAACTTGATGGACGCAAGTCTCTTTTCAGCTATGTAACTATGTAACTATAATAAGGTAGGCAGAGATGTCTAAACGATAACAATCTGTTTGAGAATGACCATGTTTGCAGCATCCTGACAGTATTGGCACTCAGAGTTGAACATAAGAAATAATATCGTGACATGGCATAAGCATTTGTACCATTCTGCGGTGCTGTGTCATGAAGACTAATGTGTTTGGTAGCAACTGGTTAACCCTTAGTTTACCTTAAGGTTTCAAAAGGCTGTCTAGTGTTCATAGTGTAAGTTAGCATGCAACTGAAATATCTCTAACATAGCAATTTTAAGTAAGTTGAGAATTCACAGGATTAGCACCTCCGCCATGGGATGTGAACAGATCATATTGTACGAAGCTTTTCTAACCTTCTGTGACAGTCAGAAGGAGTGTTTGCTAGGTAAGTGGGTCTGGTTTATGCGATATGCATAGCTTTTTGCAGTAAAAGGAAACCTGAGGGCGCAAACCAAAAACAATATAAGTTAAATATAAATGAAAAGACAGTCCAGAGGCATTAACCACTAGTTGTGCGGTCGGACTGTGCTGTGCATCATTACTGAGTGGTGCAAGTCCCCATGACAGTTCACAGCAGTCAGCCTATGCCCATTCTGGAGGTCTGGGGTATCGGCCTGAGTTATAAGTGCAGCGTCTGCGGAGTGCTTTTGTGCAGTGGGTCAGCTTGTGGGCGCTGTAGTGCCGCTTCCATTCCTCTGCAAGAGGTTTGAGGCAAGTCTCCTTGGATTTTCCTGCAGGACCGTAGCCTCCGCGCGCTGGCTTGGAGTCTTGGGTATTCCAAGTATTTTTCCTGCTTAGGAGAATGGTGGGTTGCTGACGGCTTTAATCGCCGTCTACGAGTTTTCTGCTTGTGTTGTTGGTGCGCTGGGGAGTGACCCCTGGTGGCCTTCGACCTGAAAGTAGAGCGCAGAGCGTCTGCTTGAGGTAGAGCAGTGGCCGCCAGGATTCCACCCTTCCGTTGCACTCGAGTCCCCTGATCTCAAGCTTGGGTTCTTGGTGGGGGCGATGCCATGCGAGCGAATCTCCAGTCTCCACAGGCAAGTCTCAACAGCGTTATTTTGATTCTGTGCCATCAGTGTGGCGGAACCAACCTCGCCACTGTGCACTGGAGAAGCCTGGTTGCTAGCCTCCTGCCCTGCGACCATGCCCCTGGGATGTATTACCCCTTTAAGAACGGTATTTGGGCATAATGGATTTGTATAATGCTGCTCTTGGCCCTTTAAAAACTTTGGAGCAGTGTTGCAACTTTAAATTGGCACTTCAGATACAGCCGAAGTGCCGAAGCAGTCGAACACGTGGCGGTGGCCATTTTAATCTGCGGCTGGAGACTAAGTCCCGTTCGAAGATTTGAACACACGCTCGAACGGGACTTTGTCATTTTGAGTGTAAAATAGACCTCTGGTAGACAATTTAACACCACGGAAACGCAACCCCGGTTTCACTTCGACACTTCGACAGAAGTCGAAGTGCGTTCGACTATTCGAAAGCTGCCTTTGGATGGGACTTTGTTAATTATTTAAGGCAGAAATAGACCGACCACACAGCCTGAATCTGTGCAGTTGGTCCAAAGAGAATTTTTAATATTTCTGGAACCACTGGACGGATTTTCACATATTTTGAATATGTTGTTCCACAAGTTGTGTTGTTCATAAAAATGTAAGTTTTATTCATGTACGATGTAAAATGAGAAAATTATAACAATGTATAAAAATTTACAAGTTTTAGCTTGGAGATAATTGAGGAGATACAGTAAGAAACTCAATTATCTCCCAAGCAGAGGGGAGGGAATCTGTGGGATGTAACCGTTATCTGGTTGGTTAATGCCTAATTGTCTGTGGGCGTCTCCCTTGCAGGGGAGCACTGCATAAAAGCAGAGTACCTGCCATTAAACATGAGTTCTACTTTACCCTCAATTTGGAGTGCCGTCTCTTATTGGGGGAATTTGCTACAAGGGATTGCTATGCTTGTCATACTCCCTTGCTAAATCACTGCTAAGCTCTTGTAAGCGCTGGTTCCTGTTTTGCTCTCTGGAGGAGTCTACAGTGGTTATGGTGTCTGCTGCAGTGCTTGGAGTCCTCAGGAAGCGCTAGGAGCATTCTTCAATGGAGCTATCCAGTCGGGGTGCCCGTCGATCCGTTACAGTCAGTGTCAGCGTAGGCCTAGGAAGGAGGTCCTCCACGATTTTGGTGTAACAGGAGACAGAGTTGTGGGATACACAGTGTGGACCGGGATGACCCCCACCAGTCCAAAGGGGGGGGAACAGGTTACAGACTCAGCTCTGCCTGCGGGAACCCACCAAGGAGGTCGTCCGTCACTCCCAGCAGAGACCACACTAGGCCGCAGGTACTCGGGCTCAAAACTCCGCTGTTGGAGTGTATCAACAGACGCCCGAGGTGCTCTAGAGTAGCTTAGGTGAGTTCAGGAATCGTTTTCACCCCGGGATTGATAGTTTTCTCGAGAATTAGGGGATCAACGTGAGGAGCCTTCTTCCCTTGCGGCTGCTCAGCATGGCGTCCAAACCCCGCCTCTCAGAATGCGTGTTTTTGTAGTGGATGTAGTGTCTGTTTGTAGTGAATGCAGAGTGTAGTGGATGTAGTGTCTGTGTGTATTAAATGCTGTAACGGCACCCCCAGGCATTAAAGGGGTTAAAAGACGTTTAGGAGATATTCCCCTTCGAGATATACAGGCAGCTACCAAAGACACCAATCCGCCGAACAGGAAACCATATGAATGCCGTAAACAGCCGAATAGGAAAAACCATACAAAAGGTTTACATTCCTAGCAGTCGAACTGGAACAGCATACAATAAATCCCCCCAAGAACGAGACAAAGCTCCGTGTTGAGGGTCAAGCAGTGAACAGCCAGAGCTGTGGGTTTATTGTTCTTATATACACATTAGTACCACCCACAGGGTTTTGGAAAACAACCAATAAACATGTACAATACACTCAGACACTCCCACAAAAAATTCTCCCCTCTGCCTGTGATACAATTACCTTACACAATGGGTAATGCAATTATCACAGGCAGAGAAATACAGTTTTTCCACATTATTCATAACTTTAAAAGTATGCATCACATTCACTTACATTTTCAGAATCAGCATACTCCAAATACAAACATACGTCAAAATCATACAAATTGGTCCAGTGGTTCAAAAGATAGATCGTAGTCCTTTGTGACCAAATGAAGCATGGCTTTTCTGCCCAAAACCAGTTCCACAGAGTCTTCTATCCTGGAGATAATTGGGAAGTAATCCAATTATCTCCAAGGACAGAGGCAAAACTCCACTGAACACATGGCAGCAAAAGACAATAAAATACATAAAAATATACAACTGTGCAGCCAGCCATTGCATAAAACAGGTAAATTCATATCCCCAGATAGCTCAGATCTGAGCGCACATTATTACTGAATGGCGCTCAGATCACACACATACAGTTCAATTGCCATGGAGCTAAAGTCTTTCCCATAGTCTTTCATTATACAAATGGGCTCCATGGCATGGCTATCTGGGGTATCACCGCTCAAACAGGGCAAGCACCGAATGACCCGGCTTTCGTGTCTTTGCAGGGAAAAATCAAGCGTTCCCACATGGGGCCATAGTCTAAAGGCAGCAGGCGGGCAACCAGGCTCATCCAATGCAATGTGGCGAAATTGTTCGAGTCAGAAATGCGATGTGTATAGTGAATGCAAAGTGTGTGTTTGTGTAGTGGATGTAGTGTGTGTGTAGTGGATGTAGTGTGTGTGTAGTGGAAGTAGTGTTTAGTGAATAGAGTATGTGGGTGTAGTGTGTGTATAGTGAATGCAGAGTGTGTCTTTGTGTAGTCGATGTAGTGTGTGTATAGTGACTACACAGTGTGTGTTTGTGTAAGTATTTAATGTGTTTATAGTGACTTCAGACTGTGTGTTTGTGTAGTGGATGTAGTGTGTGTAGTGACTGCAGAGTGTGTGTGTGTGTTTATGTAGTGACTGCAGAGTGTGTGTTTGTGTAAGGATGTAGTGTGTGTAGTGACTGCAGAGTGTGTGTTTGTGTAAGGATGTCATGTGTGTAGTGACTGCAGAGTGTGTGTTTGTGTAAGGATATAGTGTGTGTAGTGACTGCAGAGTGTATGTTTGTGTAGTGGATATAGTGTGTGTAGTGACTGCAGAGTGTGTGTTTGTGTAAGGATGTAGTGTGTGCAGTGACTGCAGAGTGTGTGTGTGTTTGTGTAGTGACTGCAGAGTGTGTGTGTTTGTGTAAGGATCTAGTGTGTGTAGTGACTGCAGAGTGTATGTTTGTGTAAGGATGTAGTGTGCGTAAATGTTAGTGAATAGTGTGTGTATATGTTAGTGTATAGTTTGTGTAAATGTTAGTGTATAGTGTGTGTAAATGTTAATGAATAGTGTGCGTAAATGTTACTGTATAGTGTGTGTAAATGTTAGTGAATAGTGTGCGTAAATGTTAGTGTATAGTGTGTGTAAATGTTAGTGAATAGTGTGCATAAATGTTAGTGTATAGTGTGTATAAATGTTAGTGAATAGTATGTGTAAATATATGGGGCTGCATAATGTGGGAGAAAAGCCTAAAGTATTTTTTTCCCCTCCATTAATTGTAATGTTTTATTCCCCCCTCCCTGTGGCCATGGAGGGGGGAGGTCACATTGTCTGGAGCCGGAGGTCCTGAGGCATGGTGCAGCCTCCCGCTACCTGTATTCTGCAGGGGCCCAGCACACTTGAAATATACTGCCCAAATGCTCTGCTCTGTCTAAGTCTCGCGAGCCGTGCGGAGCGTTGCCATGGTAACCCGTGGCAACGCTCCGACGATCGCGTTGCTCGCGAGACTTAGACACAGCAGAGCATCTGGGCAGTATATTTCAAGTGTGCTGGGCCCCTGCACAATACAGGTAGTGGGGGGTCTGCAGTGCACATGTATATAGCGTTAATCGCTATATATGTGTGCACATAGCTAATGTGGGGCCCGGGACTCCCTGAGCGATCCGGGCCCCCCAGGACCGCCGGGCCCATGACAACCGTCATGGTTGTCATGCCCTGAAGGCGGCCCTGTATCTAAACAAAAAGCTTGCTAAAGCTGCAGATCTTATCCCTGCAGACTTTGCAAACCTCTCCTTTTCCCCCAGCACAGGCTTTTAGTCTGTGCCAGGGAAATGACCATTCAGACTTATCATTGAGTAGTTGCTGATTCTCAGTCATGACTGGAAGGGAGAACTGGGGAGGACAGAGGAGCCAGGTGAAGACCAGAAGTAGAGAATGCAGCGCATGCAGGGCCGGCGCGTCCATAAGGCGGCACAGGCGGCCGCCTTAGGGCGCACTGGCTCCGGGGGCGCAAGATTTCAGTGACCGGCAGGAGGGAAGCTATCCCTCCTGCCGGCCACCATCTCCGCCCCCGGCGCGGCAGTGCTGCGATCAGGCGCTGCGAGGGAGCTCTAACCTCTCTGCTCTGCTCCCTCGCGCGCTGTCTAGTGATGCCGCGGGAGCCGGAATATGACGTCATATTCCGGCTCCCGCGGTATCAGCAGACAGGCAGCCCGCGAGGGAGCAGAGCAGAGAGGTTAGAGCTCCCTCGCAGCGCCTGATCGCAGCACTGCCGCACGCCGCCCAACAGCCCCACTGGACCCCAGGGAATGATCCACGCCAGCTCTCCAGGTAGGGAGGCTGGGTGGATATTATTTATTTATTAAAATAATTTGTGAATGTATGTGATGTGTCTGTGTGTGTGAGTGTCTGTGTTAGAGTGTGTGTGTGAGTGTCTGTGAGTGAGTGTGTGTGTGTCTGTGTGAGTGTCTGTGTGTGTGAGAGTGTCTGTGTGAGTGTCTGTGTGAGTGTGTGTGTGAGTGTCTGTGTGAGTGTGTGTGAGAGTGTGTGTGAGAGTGTCTGTGTGTGTGTGTGTGTGTGTGTCTGTGTGAGTGTCTGTGTGAGTGTGTGTGTGTGTGTGTCTGTGT
Organism: Pelobates fuscus; assembly: GCF_036172605.1. Classification (NCBI taxonomy): domain Eukaryota; kingdom Metazoa; phylum Chordata; class Amphibia; order Anura; family Pelobatidae; genus Pelobates; species Pelobates fuscus. The sequence continues at coordinate 171,075,835 of NC_086319.1, forward strand.
GAGTGTGTGTGTGAGTGAGTGTCTGTGTGTGTATCTGTGAGTGAGTATGTGTCTCTGTGTGAGAGTGTCTGTGTGTCTGTGAGTGTCTGTGTGTGAGTGTGTGTGAGTGAGTGAGTGTCTGTGTGTCTGTGAGTGTGTATGTGTCTCTGAGTGTGTGAGTGAGTGTCTGTGTGTCTGAGTGTGTATGTGTCTCTGTGTGAGTGAGTGTCTGTGAGTGTGTGTCTGTGTGTGAGTGTCTCTGTGTGTGTGCATGAGTGAGTGTATGTGTTACTGTGAGTGACTGTGTGTCTGTGAGTGTGTGAGTGAGTGTATGTGTGTCTGTGAGTGTGTGCGTGAGTGAGTTTATGTGTGTGCGTGAGTGAGTGTATGTGTGTCTGTGAGTGTGTGCGTGAGTGTATGTGTGTCTGTGAGTGACTGAGTGTGTGCGTGAGTGAGTGTATGTGTGTCTGTGAGTGTGTGCGTGAGTGAGTGTATGTGTGTCTGTGAGTGACTGTGAGTGTGTGCGTGAGTGAGTGAGTGTATGTGTGTCTGTGAGTGATTGTATGAGTGTTGCATGTGAGTGTGTCAGTGTATGTGTGTGTCTGTCAGTGTGTGTTTGTGAGTGTCTGTCAAATCAGTGAGAGTATCTTTGTCATTGAGTCTGTGTGTGACTATAAGTGTGTCTGTCAATGAGTGTCAATCAGTGTGTGTGTCAGATCAGTGAGTCTCTGTGTTTGTCATTGAGTGTGTGTGACTGTCAGAAGAACACTAAGGGACAGGGAAGGGAGGGGACCAATAATGGATGGGGAGAGGGGCTGGTTAAGAGGCACATAGGTGAAGATGTTATTTTTGAATAACATCTTCACCTATATGAGAAAAAGAACCCCCCCCCCCCCTGGCAGTTTGATTCATAGCCAGGGAGGCATTTGCTAATTGACTTCTAAAAGTCATGATTTCTCATGGAAATAGTCACTTTTATAAAGTGCCATTAAACATAAAGCACTTCAGCAACGTCAAAGTGCTTTATGTGTGTGCAGTGGTCCTTTAAGTGCCCTATATTTCACTGCAACATTATCACATTTAAACATATGCTTCTTCTGCACAACAGTCCTCTCAAGACCAGGTAACAGATCCAGATTCAGGGACCTGGGTGATCACCCCAGAGACTATGGAAAACTATGTGCCACATTGTATGACATTGTACATTGTATGACAAGTCTGGGATTCTTCTCTGTTAATTAACATAGTTAAAGCTCTAAGGAAAAAATAAATATGCATGCTTTACAGACTGGTTATGGGAGTGAATGCATGGAACAACTACACAATAGGACATAGGTACTAAAGAAATCCATCAACTTGATATAATACATACATGGACAATGATCCTATTTTCACACGGTGGAACTTCAAAACCCATGTGCACCTCCTTGGTAATTGGATGCTCTTGCACTGAGATAAGTGCTAGGGGGAGCAGAATTAATCATGGAGAAGGCAGGTTTAAAGAAAGAAAGCTAGGGAAAAGCTGAATTAAAAATGGAAAGCTAAGGGAAGGCAGGTGTTAATTAAAGAATGCTAGAGAAAAACAGGGTTAAAACTGGAAACCTGTTGGAAGGCAAGATTAAATCCTGAAAGCTATGGAAAGGCAGAGTATAACTGGAAAGTTAAGATAAGGAAATGTCAAATCTAGAAAGCCGGGTTAAAAAGGGAAAGTTTGAATGTTATGACAAAGAGACGAAAAACTTCAATGAAGCTATCTGTGAACAAAATGAATATTCTGGTCTATACATTTTGCTTGTCTTCCAACAGTTTCAGTATTTTCTCTGGAATTCCCCTGACATAGGCACAGTCGTTATTCGGCAGGTGTTAGTTTAATTTACCTTCAATAAGACTCGGACACCAGTTATTCTGTTGGAGTATAACGTCCACAGCTTTTATTAAATCTTAAACAAATTAACATATTTAGGGTCATTGTCCTTTCTGACATTTCTACTATTTTTACTATCCCCCCGCACAATACCCCTGACAATGACCCTAGCACTTAAACAATAAATAACATTCCAATAACATTTAATTTATAACACACGGCCTACCAAAGAGGCCCCAACCAAACGTTACTGTAGGGGTGTACCCAGACACCCCTACCCCTTAGGTTCGTAGCCACCGAAGAGCTTGAACCTACCAACACTCTTATCCATCTGGCCTACTCCAGCCTAGGCCTTGGCCTATCCACTTCCAATTCCAGCCAACTTCCGACTTTTACCATGCCCTGTTCCGCCATAGCACATGCCTTGACCCCTTAAGGACATGTGCGACCCCCACCACACAAAAACAGGTCCCTATCAATACCCTCCTGAAAGCCTAGATTAAGTAAATTGCTCCCCACATCTGATAGATGGACACCGTCCCTCCTGAAGTAACCTGGCAACATGCCCTCCAACTCCCTGTGCTGAACCACTACGCCTCCTAAACGCGGAATAAACACTGACATGGCCCTATTAACCTTGCCCCTGCAGCGCGCCACTGCAACCGGGTCCCTGGCGTGTCTCCACGCAAAACGGGGGACCATCTCAGACCAAACCACCACCACGCCAGGGACCAGCTCCAATAGCCGCTCCATGTCCCTCTTCATTCGCCTCACTAACTCCCTCTGGCGGACAAGCCCGAGATCGTTCCCCCCGCCATGGATCACTACCACGTCTGGCTTCGCCCCTTCTGACAGCTTCCTAAACAATACACTGCTTAAACCTTGCCAACCAAATCCCCTAAAACCAAACCACGAGATCGCCACCCGTTCCGAGGAAAGCCCAGCTGTGTTCCGCTTCTTCTAGCTGCAGCTCTCTTCTGCGCCCAATAAACAAATGAATGGCAGATCAACCACACCTTCCAACCTGCAACGAAACAAATGTTAGTGCCTTGGCCTCAAACACACATTCCCATTATCATCACACCATCCCCCTTTTCTTACACCAACCTGTCGGGCCTCACGTACGATCGTAAGCGCAAGGATTCCCATCTACCTATCCTTTTGATCCTCTCGTCCCCCAAACCCAACCTCGCCGCCTCCGTTGCGGCCCCAATACGGAACGAGTGTGTACCAAACTGCATAGGCTCTAGGCCCATTCTCAGCAGTCCCATCCGAAAGACCCTGGTAAACTTAAAACGTGACAACGTCATCCCATCAGCGTGTACGATAAAACAGCCCGTACCCTCAGGTCGGAGCGCAAGGTAACCCGCTCCTCGCAGCACTGGGCATACCTCTGACCCCGGTAGCTCATACAATACCACTGTGCAGCCTTTACCAAAAACATCCGTCTTTGATCGGCACAGCTTGATACTCACCCTGTCAGTATTGATCACCACATCCTCTTGTTGCAGCCCCCCAACCCCTGCTTTGTTCCCGCTTACCAACTCGCCTATACGAAAAGCCCCAAAAAAGGCCCAGACAAACGCTCCTGCGAACAACGCTACCTCATAAGGCGAGCGGCATATTGAGGGCAGCAGCTTCACCAACCCCTGAAGTATCCCAAAAGACACTGGTCGTCTCGAATCAACTGTTTTCCTCCCTCTCCGGAAGCGCTTAATTGCCTGCCGAACCAAAAAATGTTTAGTAACATCTTCCCACCCATTAAACTTGAATAGAAACGCCAAGTGTGCATAGGGGGCTGTACTCGGCTTTACCATCCAGGAGATCGGCCGCCTCTCCCTGGCTCGGTCGCATGTAGGCCCCATGTGCTGTTGGTCGGGTTCCCGGGCAGTGTAAATCTCGTTAGTAGGTTCATTCGATGCCCCTTGGGTCCCTTGACTCATTGTGTGCCCTCCGGCTCAGAATCGTGTCTGTTTTCGGGGTATTTATCCCCAGTTTTGTCGCTTTGTGCAGGAGCTGATTCACAGCACGTCTGTCCTGCTTGGCAGTTAGGCTCCGCCCCCCAAAGGACATCTTTTAGATGTCAGTATGTTGCACGTGTCAAAAGGAATTAAAAAAGACTCAAGTTACTAGGATTTAAACTGTTTGTGGCCTGTGTTGCAGTGGTTATAATATAGCCCTGCAATCATTAACAAAGCCCACACCGTTAATCCGGCAATGACAAGGCATCCAATGGATGAGAAGAGATGAAAGAGTGTTGACTGTCATCAGCTTTGAGGATAGCTGGCGAGTGTGTAAAGAGTCGTCCACTATCCAATGTCATATCATGTCCTATTTCTAACAAAAATACTTCTTTTAACTTTTTGTGTTGCTCGGTGTCAGCAAAATTGAATCCCTAATTTAAAGCAAGACATGGGTAAAAGCACATGCAAGAATAGGCGTGCGCACGGGGTGTGCCTGGGCACACCCTAATCCCCGCGGCACGCACTATGGATTGAGTCCTGCAGGAACAGCGTTCCTGCACTTTTTTTTTTAGCAGGAACGCTGTTCCTGCAGGCACTCAGCGCCCCAAATGCCCCCCTTCCTCCCCGTGTTCCCCCTGTCATGAAGGGGGGGGGCAAGAGGTGATGGATCCCCCCCCTCTCTCCATATCAGCCGCGGCGAGGGAGCTGTGTGCTGTCTGCTTCCTCTCGCCGCGCACCGTTTGCTGATGCCGGGAGCCGGAATATGACGTCATATTCCGGCTCCCCGCTACAGCAGGCAGCCCGTGCGGTGAGAGAGAGCAGACAGCACACAGCTCCCATGCCGCGGCTGATATGGAGAGAGGCACCCGCCCCACTGGACCCCAGGGACAAATCCACACCAGCTCTCCAGGTAAGGAGGCTGGGTGGACATTTTTTGAATAAAAAATAATAATTTGTGAGTGTGTGTCTGTGAATGTGTGTGTGTGTCTGTGAATGTGTGTGTGTGTATGTGAGTGTGTGTGTGTCTGTGAATGTGTGTGTGTCTCTGTATGTGTGTGTGTGTCTGTGTGTGTCTGTGAATGTGTGTGTGTCTCTGTATGTGTGTGTGTGTCTGTGTGTGTCTGTGAATGTGTGTGTGTCTCTGTATGTGTCCGTGAATGTGTGTGTGTGTGTGTACGCATATATGTATGTATATATATACACACACACAGTGGTGTATCCTGGTTTTGTGCTGCCCTAGGCAGGACAAAACTCAGGCATCCCCCTCCCGCCCACGCCTCCCCCACACCCGCACCACCCCCACCCAACCCTTCCCCCATCCCGCCTTCTAAATACACACACACACATTCACTGACAGATACGCATACACTAGCTAACAGAAACACACACACACTAACAGACACACTAACAGACACACTAACAGACACACACTAACAGACACACACTAACAGACACACTAACAGACACACTAACAGACACACACTAACAGACACACACACACTCACTCACATATTTAACACTTTTTTTTTTATTTAACCCCCCCAGCCTCCTTGCCTTTGGGAATGCTGGGGGGAGGGTATCTTTCTCCCTGGTGGTCCAGTGGCTGCTGGGCAGTGCTGGCGGGCGGCTGGTGAGGGAGCACTTCCTCTGAGTTGTCTGCTCAGCTCCCTCGCGCGCCTCAGAGTGAGGCTGGGAGACGGAATATGACGTCATCATGGGAGCTGAGCAGACAGCTCAGAGGAAGTGCTCCCTCGCGGGCCGCCCAGCAGACAGCAGCCTGCACGCCCGGCCGGCCGGCATGTCAGTTAGCCGCAAGGCTAACAAGGCATTTGCCTTGGGCGTTTGGGGGCGGCTTTTTTTGCCGCCCCCTGGAAAATGCCGCCCAAGGCAAATGCCTTGTTTGCCTCGCGGCTAAAACGTCCCTGTACACACACACGTGTACATTATTTTTTTTGGGGGGGGTGGGAATCTTGGGAGAGTTCCCACACATTATTCCACAGGACTTGTACCCTCCCGATCTCCCCTGTCGGCTCATGCAGAGCCGGCGCTATCTGAGTGACGGCTCTGCTCTAAGCCTCCATGTGCCGGCGGGGAGATCAAAGATCTACCTCACCGGCCCACAGCAGCATGGAGGCAAACAGGAGAGGACCTAGGGAGCTCTAGACAGCAGCTCCGCCAGGTTCCTCTCGCGATATCTGAGCATTGCCGCAGCAACGCTCAGATCTTGCGATAGTTAACTCTAGCCCCGCAGGCTAGAGTTCACTCTCCACTGGACCACCAGGGATGGCACATGGCAGCAAGGATCCCCCCTCCCTACATAAGGTCAGAAGGGAGGGGGGATATTTACTAATCTGCCCCCACCTCCACAATCCCTCCAAACATACAGCACAAACACACATACAGCACCCACAGCACACTCACAGCACCCTCACACATACAGTACACATACAGCACCCTCACACACACAGCATGCTCACACACAGCATGCTCACACACAGCACGCTCACACACACAGTACACTAACCGCACCCTCACAAACACACACAGCCCCTTTACAAACACACACACAAACAGCACCCTCACAAATACACGACATTCACACAAGCTCCACCCTCACAGGAGAAACACACACACACACACAAACACCCTCACACACAAACAGCACCTTCACAAACACACACACAAACACCCTCACCCACACATCACACTAACAGCACCCTCGCACACACATCACACTAACAGCACACACAGCACACACACACACATATATATATATATATATATACACACACACACACATATACATGCGGCGTGTGTTTGTGCTTTAGGGTGCACACCCTAATGCAATAGGCTGCGCACGCCTATGCATGTAAGTGTCAAAAATCTTATCACTTCATGTTTGGAAAGTTGCTGGACATATAGACAGGCAGTGAGCCAAAGCTGCTACAACCTAATCTGGATAAAGAATTTTGTCAAAGCGTTAGTTAGTGAAGTTTATAGATTTGAAACAATTGTCTAAATCTAGAAGAACAGGATTGGGATCGGCTAATGTGCTTTGAGAAGCCTTCTTAATCCTCTCTATTGACAACCACCCACTTTAACAATTATTCAGTAACACAATTAGCCTATACACAGAGACTGGACTGTGTTGGAGAAATCAATAGATAGATAGATAGATAGATAACCACTGTTACTCTCAGCCCTTGGATGGAGAAATCAATAGATAGATAAATAGATAGATAGATAACCTATACCCCTGTTTCTCTCAGCCTTTGGATGGAGAAATCGATAGATAGATAGATAGATAGATAGATAGTGCCACCTATTCCACCTTTGGAGCATGGCCCTGATTGCCTGGGCTTGGCTTAGTGGAGCTAACTGGAAACTTACAGGAGCTTCCAGCAGCAGGGGAGGCAATGGCGGGCATCTGAAGGACATGGTAAATTGTCAAATTATTCTTAAATGGTTTGACTGCTTGCAACATAACCACTATGGTGAACTGCAGTGCTTGTGAAACGTGGAGTGTTACTTTAAAGCCCAAGGATGGCACGTAAGGTCGATTGAGTCTTTATCTTTGATGACATATCAGAATTATCAGATGGAATAACTTTTGTGTTCCACAAAAGATATGTCATCTGATTATTCATTAGACTGCACTTTATATTTACATTTTTTTTTTAATGAATCCCACCCATCGGGGGGCATCTAGAGATAGAAAACACACAGAGGAAAACGTAAACCAAATGGGAGCGACTTTGTCACCCAACTGGTGACATGTGAGACAAACAAGCCACAAATGCAAGAAGTACCAATAATTAATCTATTGGACTATCTCTTCTCTAAAGAAGAGTCTGCTGTACTGTCGCGAGGACTTTCCTGCTCACCGACAAGTATGGTAAATAGAGTTAATCTAGACATTGATTTAGATCGGTTTTATCTGAACCTTATGCTAAAAGTGTTTTTTTTAGGTTTTTTTATAAGATGAAGGGGGATGAAAAGATTAAAGATGTTGTATATATATTAAAATGCTTTTGTAGTAGAGACTACCTAGAAAAAAAGAGAACATTGCGCAACTCAAATTCCCAAAAATTCAACATGTGACAGGATATGACTGCTTAAACTGGGACAGGCCTTTTAGATAGGGAAATTGGATTCCGTTTATCCAAAGGGTCTGAACATAGAGTATGTTGTCTCTGCTTTGATCTAAGGATGGCTTGATAAAGACTCTTGTTAGCTGAAACATTGCCTTATGGTTCCAAATAAACCTCTGTATAGGATGCATCCTGTGTGCCCAAACCTGCTTTATTTTTCATATTTGATTTGAGGATTTGCCACCTCCCTCTGAGTGGCACCAAGTTAGGGTCTTTGGGAATTAAGTGTGTGCATAGCCTAATTTTTTATTTTATACTGGTCTTTAAATGACTGTGGCTGAATGGATGCGTTGAGCTATGGTAATTCTCTTGGAATGCACAGAGATTCCACTGAGACAGATGGATACGCTTGAGGTCCAAAATGACCCTGATCAGGTCTCTATTCATGCCTTCCTGTGAACAGTGATTGGCATAGGGCTGAGCATGGTGTCCAACACCAGTGTGTGATCAGTAGGGACAGCACACTGATCTACAGAGTGGGAGGGGATTTGACTACAGCGATAGTAGTAGTTAGACCATATCTGGGAGATGTGTATTTTGATTATTAATCTTTACAGCACCCGGCTTCCATTTGCTTTAGTTTAGCACCCCATAATTTAAATTTACCTACACAGAGGTATTTTTTTGTATTCTTTATTTTTGCAGTGCATGGTATAACAATACAAGTTTGTATAGACATGTCACAAGATTATATATAACCATGAGAGAATAGAGGGGTATTAAGGAATGTTATGAGATTTCTGCACTTTTTATAATGTATGAGAAAGGGCTTCAGAAATAGGCAGGTAGGAAGATGTCTCAGATGCAAGAGCTAATGTGTGTCAGGTTGAGTGCAGCAAACATCTTGCATTATGAGATGGATCATAGAGGTGGATCAGCACATTGTTTAGTGTTAAGCAGGCTATACAAGTAAGTTGTGGGAAGTTTAAGTGTGATCATGAAAACTGTGTATAAAGGCAGTAGGATGTCAATGTGTGATAAGGAAGGATAGTAAAAGCCCATTAATGAAGTGACAAAGACTAAAAGATGAAAAATATAACATGCTAAACTATACCAGACCCCACACACTCCAGAAAGGTATAGGACAGATAAACATAATTCCCTGCTTTATAGACAGGAGTATATCTATGGGGCATCAGGTGTTCATCCGATACCACAGGTAGATTGCCGGACCCAGACTCTCCTTATGCGGAGGAAGGCATTGTAGAAGGGGCGAGCCAGAATCTGCTCCCAGCCCCAAGCCGGTATAGAGGCCTACCTCCGTCAATCGCTGCTTCCATGTACTGGCGAGTACCATAAGCACTACACTGGAACACCATATCCACTGTAAACCCCACGAACCGCTGCAGCTTGGTTGGGGTCTCGCCGTCCTCCTTCCACCCTTTATGAACCTCCGACATCCAGGACCGTGTGGGAAAGACCTCGCCTCCAGGAGAGCATATCAGGAACAGCTCTTAAAAGAGCTAAGTGATTAGAGCTCAGGAGAGTATACAAAGTGTAGCAATCCCCAGTGTGATTGTAGCAGTTCCCCTCCAATCACGAGACAAGACTACGTGTTGAGGGTCAAACAGGAACAGAAAGTGTAATGGCACACACTGGTCTTTTTTACAAGTTTTACAGCAAAGGTGATGCCCAGGTGGACCTAGTTGGGCACCGAATACAAAACATACAAGCCAATAAAAACAGGTTTACATTCAGACACTCCCATACAGTGTACACAATCCCTCCCCTCTGCCTGTGATACAATTAACGAAGACAATGGACTAACTCATTTAACTCTAAGCAGAAAAAACATACATTTTTACAAAGTCTGGAAAACACCCCAAAACACCACATATCCCCATAAAGTATAATCACATCCCCTGATAGCCCTGATTTGGGTGAACAACATATCCAAAAATCACCCAGATCAGAGCAGGGGTTCAGGAATTTACTGGAAATCATGGATTTCCTGGAGTTTTGACCGACCGCAAGCATGGCCACATGCCCGAAACAGTTCCATAGAATCATGGCTAATGGTCGGTCTCTCTGTCTGGAGTACAAAAGTACATAACTCACATGAACAGAACCTGTTTAAAGTATTTTAGCCATGTTTATCACAGGGGCCATAGTCACAGGGCAAGAGGCTGGCCATTAGTCCTCTCCAAAAACCAGTGGTGAAGTTGCTTTCGTCACAGGTAGCTTTAGCCCACTGTGTGGGAGTCTTGTTGCGTGGTTTGGGAGATCGGCCGTCTCCCCTGATTACCAGGAACACAAGGCTTCACAGGTACCCCATGGCTATTCAAAACAGGGTTCTCCGTGGAGCACCCTTTAGGACCATGCACAGCTTCACAGGTCTGTGGAGCTGAAACAGGCCGGATCGGTGGGATGGGAGTGAGTAAAGACTGTTAAAGTCCAGGCTGTGACAGGAGCTCTCCCACAACATGTCTGTCCGCCATGCAGTTCAGGCCCTGCCCCCAGATGTATTTTTTTAACATTTTTTTGAGCAGGAAATAGTACAATAAAATACAATCCATGTTAAAGTATGTGTCAAAGGATAACAAGCAATATAGTCAGGAAAGCTGCACAGTATGTTTTCACTTTTTAGAAAATAAGGGAGCGAAAATTGTCAGGATATTTATATCGGCAGACATTTTGTGCTAAAATAGAAATTAAAACTGTATATTGTCAGAGTCACTCAGAACAGAGCAGACTCCATTTTGGATTTTAGGCTAACAAAGACACATAATTTCCTTGCTTTCAGCCACTGAGCCTGAGCTAAGGAATGCATTATATAAACAAGCCAAGTGATAAGCAATGAAGCAGGGGGATGGAATGCTCTGTCTAAATGTTAATGGAATGGAAATAATTCTAAACACAGACATTAGTGACAGAGAAGATTAAGTAATTAATTTTAATTTCTAAATTTTACAAGGTCCCATTGTAAGTAGGGGTGAAATTTAGTTTACAACTGTCAATTTTAGAAATTACGAAATCGTTGCCACAAAGACTGAGGCAAACGCTTTGAACTGACAAGTAAAATTAATTTATGGTAGTCCTTTTAGATAAGCCAAATGACGTCAAAATTGTCATCAGGAAAAGTTAACTCTTTCCTGGATAGGAAGGTTTAGTGAGGCGAGACTGCCCTCTATGGACCAAATACCTAAATTGCAATCTGCAGGTTGACCACACCTTCAGTTTCCTATTGGCCTTATCAACTAATGACGTACAGAGAGTCTGGCCCTTTAAAAGTTAGGACAAAGGGAAGAGAGAGGGGAGTTGGAGTTTGGGATTTCAGATTCTGACATGCAGAGGGATCCATGACAGGTATTCACTCTGGGACTAACACTCAAGAAACACTCCTGGACACTTAGAATTTTACTCTTACTTTCTAAGCAACACGTACTTTTTACTATTACTACATACCTCCATACAACCAATCATACACGCATTCAAGTTCCTGGGACTACCTACTCATCTGATGCGAATATCTACTTAACTGGTAATTATGCAGGTTTTATTTAATTAATCTAAATTAATTAAAAATCTGATAGCATGATATATGACTGGATAAATCACGGTCAGATTTCAATATTTAGAAATCTTAGGTAACTAAAGAATATATAGTTATAAACATTCCATTCTGCAGGTGGAATTAAGAATAATTATATATTAGTGTGATATTATCACGTGTTAGCATACCGCTGTTTTTATCCAGGTGTATTGATTTGCTCTAATTAAGATAAGATATCTTTTTAGCCAAATTAAAATTCGGCTTATAGAATCTGGTAGATTATTCTTACTGGATGGTTCCAGGAAATGATTAATGAACTGGTTTGAATGTTATAACAGAAAAACAAATCTGTGCAGTGAGAACGTTTATATAGATACAATGTATCAAGTTGTTATTAAAAATCAAGCTGCTTCCACACTGAATGTGTAATTCTCCCCAAACACACAAATCCATGAAATACAAAATTTAAAACCGTGGAGCGCTTATATATTAACCCAGTGTTATATTGTGCACCAAAATGAAATATTATAGCACTTAGCTGGGATTTTTCGGTTATTACATTGGTATCTTCTGTACCTTTAAAAAAAAAAAAGGATTGCATATAGTGTGATATTGTTATTTTTGTAAAGGTATAAGGGAGAAAAATTTGAAAACTCACATATTCCAGAGCTAATATGACCTAGCTCTGGTGTGGACTGCTTTTAGGTCCGTTGTGGGCGACCTCCCCCTCTTTTGTTCCAGTGCTGGTGTATATCCAACGTTACCTCTCAAAAGAAAACAATATATATAGTGAAGGTCCACTAGAAGTGAGTTGCAACTTATTACAAGTAGGAGTATACTCACAAGTGTAGAGCCTGTGTCCTGGCTCAGTAAAACAGCTTAGTGTAGTTTGGGACTACACACCCATCTGTGTAGATGCAGGAGACTCAAATAGGTAAAAAAGTATTACTTCATTATAAAAAACAATAAAGGTATAAAAATACAAATACCAAATATAGAAAAAGTCTATCAATAAAGAAACGCGTTTCACCGTTCAATTCGGCTTCCTCAGTCTTCTAATTGTGACTTCGTGGGTCTCCGCTTTTTAAATGTTTTCTCTATCCGTTTATCAGCAGCTGTCGCTCGTTTGTTTTCTTTTTCGCGCTGTATTTGCGGTCCACGCCTCAGTTCCGGCATGAGTACATGAACCGCATGACGTCATTACGTAGAGGTGAAAGTTCGTGGGACACCTGATATGTTGCGAGAGGACGTGTTATATCGCTCCTCCCTCCTTCCTGGAATCTGCGTTCCATTATGCGTCTCACCATTAAAAGTTCAATTTTTCGGAGTAAAAAAATGATTTATAAAAATTATATAAGATCAATTCATTATTTTGAAAGTTTTTACAATGAGAAAAGAAAGAGTATCCCTCTTATAAGTGCATTATATATGTATGAAAAAGAGAAAAGAAAATAAATACTGTTATATACATTGTACAATAAATCAAACATCACTATACTTAATATCATATTTTATTATTGCAACATATATTTCATGAAGGTTTGATTCAAGTTTTCTCTTATCTATATTTTAGCCAAATAAGTAGATTTAACACTTTACATAGAGTACATTTTTTCTCTCTTATGCTATTTAGGTATAATAAGTGTCACTTGTATTCTAATTTGTATGATTTATAGGACATAACTACAATTAAAAAAATTTAGATATCCAATCTATACCTATTAAATTCTTGAAATAGAGAATTAAAAATTGCAATAGAAAATTAACTTAATAATAAAAAATAGCAGTTTTCCATACTTCTTCATTCATTGAAAGATCCGTAATTAAGTTAAAAGTTAGAAGGTCTAATATTTAATTATTTCTAAAAAGTGGATTATTATCTTTTTCATTTTAGGAAATGGCAGATCTCGAAATCATTATTTAGTCCATATGGGATCATTGTATTTAGCCTAAAGATCAATTCCATCTCTGCTTTCCCTATAGTCTTATTAAAATCCCCTCCTCTCCAATCTTTCCGAACTTTTTTTATACCTACAAATTTTATACCTATAGGATTTTTTTGATGACAGATTCCAAAGTGAGCCGAAACACTATGGTTCTCATAGCGCTTTAAAATGTTCCTCTATACGTGTATGTAATGCTCTTGTTGTTCTCCCTACATATTTAAGCCCACACAGGCATTCTAGTAGATATATTATGTTCTTTGTATAGCATGTAATGAATTCTTTAATTTTGTAGGTTTTCTTGTCTGAGTTTGAATGTTATTTTATTTGAAAATTACATGAGAATAGGATATTATATGCCTAGGAGGATCTAGCCAGCATTGAAAGGGTTACTCGGTTGAACTGTTAGCCAAGGTTTTATGACTGTTCGCTGAAGTTTTACTTTCTGTCTGTGAAGTACCCTCATAAATCTAAAGTCTTGACAGTTGATGCTGTTAGCCATTGGAACGTGTATAGCCATTCCACTGTATTGTATACTTATGTTATACTAAATATTCACTGATTATTATCATGCATGCTGCCTAATATTATTATTATTTTATTTGTCACAATAAATTATATCTATTTTTATAACAAATTGTGATTTTATTTGTACGGAATACATTTCACTTACATGATAACGATCTCTACGATCTAAGAGAATTGAAATAGTGGGCAATTCTCGACTGTTTAATATTATCATCCCATAAATATCCTCACAAAATCAATAAATGAGTGATAATTATGAAAGGAAGTTAACAGGATTATTATACTATACTACCTGTAGGCCAAATATATCAATAAAGGAAAATTGTATAATAAGAAGCGTGAACCCTATGGGATAGGTTGTTGAACCAGGAAGACTTTATGCATGTATCATAAGGTAATATCCCAGATTGATTGAATTTTTTGTCAGATAGGTTGATCAAGATATGCCTATAGGGTTTTCCACATTCAAAGAACGTATTGGAAAATTAATCTCATTTTCTAATATCTATGTTGAATCTATCCTAAGCGAAAAAAATAAAAAAGCACATTTTCTTTAAGGGAATAGTCTAAGCACTATAGCTAATACAGCATTGGTAATGGTCATTGAGCCAGGAGCCCCTGATTGCTATCCTCCAGTAAAGTGTCAAACTGTTTAGGAATGCATTGACATTTACAGAATCTTGCTGTGCCTGCGATTCTTCCTATCTGGCAACTGTGATAAAGCAGACGTTCATAGTCTGAATTATCATACCAGGTTTTCACTGTATTCAATGACTGCAAACTATCTGCTGAAACTCTCAGTCAATGCATACTGTTGGAAAAAATAAATGAGTCGGTATGTGTCATGATAACCTCAGGTCAAACTCTCAGAGCTTAAGCCACATCAAGCTTAGGTAGAAATAGAAATGGAGAGAGGCTTTAGATCTGGCAGGGTTTAAAGGATCACTATAGTGTCAGTAAAACAAACTAAATAGTCCTCAGGGCCCCCCTTCCTCTTGGCTGAAGGGGTTAAAATCCCTTCAGCCACTTACCTGTATCCAGCGCCGGGCTCCCTCGGCACTGGTGACCTCTCCTCCCCCTCCGATGTCAACTCCCGAGTGGAGCCGAATGTGATTTTCGCATCGAGCGTCGCAGAAGCACCTCTAGCGGCTATCAGGAAGTTTCTCTAAAACTGCTTTGTTTACAGCTGCAGGGTTAAAACCTAGGGGACATGGCACCCAGACCACCTCATTGAGCTAAAGTGGTCTGGGTGACTATTGTGGTCCTTTAAGTTTGCCCAACAGCTATAAGAGAGAATGGTCAATAAGTAGCCATGGTCAAGTAAAATAAAGAGTAACAATAATATGAATACAAGACGAGATCATGGGTAACAGAAGGATAATCAGAAACAAACCAGGAGTCAAACAATATAAACAAAATATTGAATCTTCGCAAGGGAAACCCCATAAGCTGGGAGGACTTATATAGGAATAGGAATGTCCTGGCATCATGTATTGACATCAGAAGGATGCAGGTGTGAAGTTAGTCAACTATTGCCATTAAGATCTACTCGAAAATGATGCATTGCGTCAAAAATGATACAAGAACCGCAGATGGAGGATTGTTTTGTGATCTGCGGCCTCTATGATTCTCATAATTTTTTGGGAAAAGTTTAAAATGGAATATATTTTCTGAGGGCTAATAGATTTAAAACAGGAATTGTAACATAAGGGTTATTATATAAAACTGCTGGTAGGGCTTTTGACAGAGTATTTTGGCTTTCTAAATTAATCTCTCTTAATTGGGATGAGTGCGGAGCATTGAGCTATGCCAGCTATGTATTAAACGGGGCAAAGACACATTGGAATATACAATATAAATGAATAATATAATTCATCATTACATATAAATAACTGGATTTCCTATTTAAGCAAATTGTGAGGTTGTGTTGATTTATCTGTATGAATTAATCAAAGGCTCTGAAGGTTGTGAGATTCTACACTGGAGATGCCTGGCTATCTAGTTACAAGCTCTGCAAAGTGTGAGATTTTACACTTGAGATGCCTGAATGTCTAGTCCAGATGTAAACTAGCTGACTTCAGCCATATGCCCTCTGCCTCTTAATTGATGAGTTAATGTCTTTGATATGTTAATGATCATTAGCTTGTGTTCAAGTATCATATCCAAAAGAAGCATTAATATGTACCCACAGTATAATAATTAAGCCTCATTTTATTATATTTAAAATGGGACAAGCACCACCTTCTAAACAAACCCAAACATGATTGGCATAACTTCACCATATGGGAAGGGGTTGGGATGTCTGCTATATTGGGTCACAAGTAAGAAGTGTGACATATCTATGGATTGGAAAAAATGGTAACAAATTTATAGATGCAATTATTATTTCTGTGGCAAGTACATAAGAGCAGATTGAACCAAATGTTTTCATTTGGATTGATGTTGGTCTGGAACACAAGGGGGTGGTCCCTTATAGTTACTATAGGTACGTCTTATCTACACCTCTAGGCGAGGCTTAGTAATCTACAGGGTATACATCCAATGATACTTAGATGTGTATTTGTTCTTGCTTGGGGGCCAGAATCTAATTTTAAGTGAGTCACCACCTTTCTTACCAGAGACCCCTTGGGCAGAAGTTTACTTTGAAAACCTGAGTAAGTGATTAGGACTTATGTTATTTTATCCCTTTTGTTTTTATCTGTTGGTATAAATGATTTATCATCTATTTTTTGTATGCACTGTGGCTATTTTTTGCTCATAAGAAAATATTAATTTATTAAGTTCTGTCTTTGTCTGGTAAAGAACCATGTTACCTGAAGAGACTAATTAGTGTTTTGCAATTGCTTAAATATTGTGCTTAGGGGGGCGGAGCCTGGCAGAGAAACGGGCCGGTCGCCATTACCGCGAGCTCCGACAACCACGGGCTCAATCCGACGGTTATCGGATAAAAGCATCACCATCCACCGGCGCAAATAGCACCATCTCACGGAGGGGAACCCCCGGAACCGACCGATGCCATTCAGGTACACCCCGAAGCAGGCAAAGGCCAAAACTAGAACCCGGGCCTACCTTCCATCAGCCCACCACGGCCTGGATTATTTGTTTGACGGGGACTTCCTGGACGACGCGTGGGACACGTCCCAGCACAACTCCGACCACGGAACCTTCGGAATGGGGCGCAGATCGCAGAAACCCCAACCAGGTACAGCACAGCCTGATATCAGCACACTGCTACTAAAACAAACACTCGCCAAAATGGCGGCCGTACAAGGCCCTGTTCCCCCTCCAGAGCCTCAATCAGTGGAACATAGCCCTCAAGGGGTTAAACAGTCAAACCTCATACCCCAGCAGGTTACCACTGAACTTGCCACTAAACAAGACCTACAGCACATGCAAAACATGCTGCAAGAAATACAAAGCCTACTGGCTGCAGATCTGCCCACCCTCAAAACCAGCATGCAACAAATCACTGACAAAGTATTACACACAGAGGGAGAAGTAAAAGGGATCCAAAAAGAACTCACCTCGCTGCAGGAATCCCTTTCCCAAATGCAACATACTCAAAGAAACTTGGAGGTACAGATGGCAGCCCAAGAAGACAAACTCAGAAGCAACAGCATCAAAATACGTGGTATCCCTGCATCAGTCTCCAGGGAAGATCTACCTCACTATGTGCGACGTCTCATGCAGTCCATACTTCCCCCCGGGGTGGCAAGGAAACTCACCTTTGCCGGAATATACCGACTACCCACTCCAACACGGGCATCCACACTCCTCGCTGGAGACGTAATACTCCGCTGCGCCCTTCCCCAAGACAGGGGACACATAATGTCGGCACTCAAGGGCAAGACGCCACTCGACTTTGAAGAGTCCCAATTGACTTTTTACCAGGACCTAACTAGAGCCACTCTCCAATGGAGAAAAACCCTCAACGACTACACCAGCCAGCTACGCTCAGTGGACATACCATACCGGTGGGGAAACCCACGCTACCTCCTGGTTACACACCAAGGACACACGTACAAAATCACTTCAGGGACTGAAGCTGCCTCGCTACTATCAAAACTGGGTATACCAACCAAGACCACCCAGATCGCTTCTCCCGCTTGGGACCCAGAGACGATCGAACCATTCGTCCCGAGGACACAGAGAATGGACACCCAGGCCACTTGACGGGATGGGGGGGAGAAGTCTCCTACCCCAACCTGCTCACAGGCTAAAAATTGTAATTTGCCGTTTACCTATGGTTTTTCTCCTTTTTCCTCTACTACTTTTTACCTTCTAATGTTAACGTTCTGTTGATTTCTCCACGACTTAAGTACCACGACCCTAGTGGCGACCTAAGAGCATGCCAGGGATGGCGCCGGCACGCTAGTGCACCAGGAGAATGTGTGCTGCACCAGGGCACACACCTTCCCCCCCGACAGCCCCTAGGTTAGGGGTACTACACCTCAAGAGTAGTTTAAACAGACCAAACAATAACCTCTAGACAAACTACTCCCAAGACGACCCGACCGTCACCACAGACCACTTACCAGAATCACAGATCCATTCAGGGGACATTACCTCCATATAAAACCTCGACTCCAAGCCTAACGCTGACTTGGTACAAACCACCCAATATGGAGCACCCCTTCTCTTCTAATCTAGGCCCTAGGAATGGACGCCCACAAACCAAATAGTACACCACACCTAGTATAATACCAACCCACTTCCTAAGTCTTACGACGTTTCCTAAAATATAAAAATTGTGCTAAATTACAACATATGCGCTGTAACTCTGAAACTGATATATACATGTTGATGTCCACTATTGCATGTAGTTACTTTACCCTATGTTAAACAGCACGCAAAAATAAAGAATTTAAAAAAAAAAATATTGTGCTTAGTTATATTTGGTGGGTTTTTCTTATTAAGTTACCTGGGGGACCAAGGCACCCCATTTATAAATTGTCTTGGTGGTGGCAGCATTAAAATAGTATTATTTATATTATTATGGTTAGGTTGTGTTAAGTGGAATTTTATCATTATTTCCGGTCTAGTGCAGACAAATAGTGAACTTTAACCCTTTTACCACCACAACGACGTCACGCACACTCTTGAAGTAGGGTGCGTTCGTGACAGGAGGTACTGAATGATGGGGGGAGGGAAACTAAATTGTTTGGGTGAATGTTAAGCTGTGTTCTTTAGAGGATCCAAGGTTGGAAAACTGGTTCTAATAAGAACAATAGATTGGAGAAAGGATTTCATTGTGTGTAAGATTGTGTGTAAAGAGAAAGGAGCATGGAAACTAGAGTCTACCACAATGTCAGTGGTTTTTTTTATTTATTTTTTAATTAAATGTGAGCCTGTCCTTAGCATGTATTGCTAGGACATCTTTGAGGCAATCTTGTTGTAAGTTGTAAGATATTAAAGCTTCTCAAGTCTTTTATTTTGTACAATTTAAAGGACAACTGTCATCAAAATTTCTCTTCTTGCTTTTTTAATGTTGATTATATTTAATGAAACATAACTTTTTAATATTATTTTGTTTTGTAATTAACATGTTTTAATGAAGGTTGGTAAAATACTACAAAAGAAAAATATAAAAAATAGATCCAGAGTATCGAAACTTGATGATTTTTTTTTTAACCCCTTAAGGACACATGACATGTGTGACATGTCATGATTCCCTTTTATTCCAGAAGTTTGGTCCTTAAGGGGTTAAACTATTTCTCGGTTTCATCTGGCTGAGTAACCATGTTTAGTGAGACTGCTGTTATTTGACCAACTGCGGCTCAACCTAACTTGCTTGCTGTTGTAGGTTCATAGGCAGCCACTAACATGCAGTAAGCATATTAGGTTGAACAGAACCTGGTTGGTTGACAATAGAGTCTGACCCTACATTCCTATCCAATTCTGTTCCTAGGGAGATACTGTTTAAACCTAGACCAGGGTTAGGAAACTTTTGGAACTCCAGGTGTTGTGAACTTCATCCCCCCTGATGCTTTGCCAGCATTAGCGCTGTAAGAGCATTAAGGGAGATGACGTCCACAACATCTGGAGTCCTGAAGGTTGCCTATTCCTGACCTAGACTATTTGTGTGCCCTGAGAATCACTGCTGAGCATGACTATAGAGGCATTTCATGCCACAGTGGGCTCTGCAATAACCATTGGGTTCAAGGGACACTCTGAGAACCATAACAACGTTATGGGAATACAATTATTATGATATGATTATACGAGGAGGTCCCAGGCACCACCTTACCTGAAAGGGTTAAACCGCTTGTTAACAGTTTAACCTCAGATAAGCCAGCTCTAGATAACTCCTTGCAATTTGACATGTTAATTCCGATTAAGTTGTTATGGTGCCCAGAGTGTTCCTTTAACCCCTTAAGACCGGAGGGCGTACAATTACGCCCTATTTTGAGCGGCTCTAAACGCCGCCGGGCGTAATTGTACGCCCTCCGTTTTTTTCTTACTTACCCGGTCGCCGGCGATCCCACGCCGGCGATCCCACGCCGGCGATCGCGGTAGGGGGGACTCCCAGGGAGCCCCCTGCGGCACGTCCACCCTCCAGCAGCCCCCCCCCCCGGCCATGTGAGAGTGAGGTCCTTGCGAGGACCTCACAATCACATGGTCGGGTTAGCT
Source organism: Pelobates fuscus (assembly GCF_036172605.1). Lineage (NCBI taxonomy): Eukaryota > Metazoa > Chordata > Amphibia > Anura > Pelobatidae > Pelobates > Pelobates fuscus. The sequence goes on from NC_086319.1 coordinate 171,096,387, forward strand.
GCCTGCTGCATTGCCAGCAGGGGGACTAACTGTAATAACAGTTAGTCCCCCTGCTGGCTGGAAATAAAATAAAAAAAGTTAAATCAGTGTAAAAAAAAATATATATATACTTAGATCATATATATATATATGATCTAAGTATATATATATATACACATATACATACAAACACATACACTGTCTAGGTGTATTTTACTATTAATTTATATATAATTATATATATATTAATTTCAAATTACACGTAGACTGATACTGATTAAATATATATATAATTATTGTTATATATATATTTATATATAATATAAATAATATGTAAATACGTAAAAAAATAAAATTAAAAAAATAATTAAAAATAAATAATTAAAAAATATATAGATGTGTGTTATTTCGTTCTAACTGTATTGTGATATTAATATATATATATATTTATATCAAAATACATGTAAAACAAAATAATATATATATATATCTATATACATAAATATATACGTATATATCACTATATATATATATACCTATATATAAATAAAAATATAAAAAAAATGATATGTGTATATATACATATATATACACATATGTATATATATATATATACATATATTAATTCTACACATATATTTATGTAATATTTTTACATAATTAGGTATCCTAATTAATTACAATTAGCAGGACCTGCCTGACAACCCATGCTGAAAGTATAGGGAATTTAATTTGCTAGCACTATATTTAACCCTATAACTTTCCAAGACACCATAAAACCTGTACATGAGGGGTACTGTTTTACTCGGGAGACTTCGCTGAACACAAATATTAGTGTTTCAAAACAGTTAAATGTATTACAACGATGATATCGCCAGTAAAAGTGACGTTTTTTGCATTTTTCACACACAGACAGTACTTACACGGACGATATTATTGCTGCAATACTTTTTACTGTTTTGAAACACATATTTGTGTTCAGCGAAGTCTCCCGAGTACAACAGTACCCCTCATGTACAGGTTTTATGGTGTTTTCAAAAGTTACAGTGTTAAATAGAAGGCTTGTGTTTCATTTTTTTCACATTAAAATTCGCCAGATTGCTTACGTTGCCTTTGTGACCCTATGGTAGCCCAACAATGAAAATTACCCCTATGATGGCATACCATTTGCAATAGTAGACAACCCAAGGTATTGCAAATGGGGTATGTCCAGTCTTTTTTAGTAGCCACAGCGCATTTTTCACACACAAACAAATACTAACGCTAACTTTGGCCAGTGTTTGTGACCAAATGGCTACTAAAAAAGACTGGACATACCCCATTTGCAATACCTTGGGTTGTCTACTATTGCAAATGCCATTATGGGTGTAAATTTAATTCCTGGGCTACTATACAGTCTCAAAGGCAACGTAACCAATCAATTTCAAATGTAACACGCTATATTTGACCCTGTAACTTCCCAAAACACCATAAAACCTGTACATAGGGGGTACTGTTTTACACGTGAGACTTTGCTGAATACAAATATGTGTATTTTATTGCAGTAAAAGCAAACAGTATTATGACATTGACAGTTAAAATGTCATGTAGAACTAAAAAAAATAACATTTCTTATTTTCTCCCTTTTTTTCATATTAAATTATGTTTCATAGCTAAATATTTGATATTAAATGAAAGCCCTGAATAAAATGATATATAATAAGGGGGGTGCATTTAATATGAAAGAGGTGAATTACGGTTGGACAGACATATAGCGCAAATGCCAGGTTTTGTTTACGTTTTGTTCTGTTCACAATGTGTACATTTGGCTCAGTCCTTAAGGGGTTAATTTAAAATTTACTTTTGCTATGCTGTTTGGGATTTATTAGTCTCTACATAAACAGACTTGACATGGGAGGAGTAATATCTGTTTAGCAGTTGCTGATTTGGCATGATATAGTTATTGGATGAGAATGGTGAGGTATGGCACTCTAATAGGATTGTGGCACATTCAAGGCACCTATGTATAGGTTAGGGTCAGGGCCGGGCTTAGGCCATTAGGCGCCCTGTGCCCCCTCACGACGCACACCCCCTCACCAAGTTGTCTCTATACAGTCACACACACAGGCACAGGCAGACAGTCAGACACGCTCAGTTACCGGCAGACAGTCAGACACGCTCAGTTACCGGCAGACAGGGCCGGCGCTACCATAAGGCGGCACAGGCAGCCGCCTTAGGGCGCACCGGCCGGGGGGGGCGCAAATATCCAGTTGACCGGCAGGAGAGAAGTGCACAGCACTCCTCTCCTGCCTGTCATTTCCTGTAGCGTGGCTGAGCGCCAGTACCTCCACTGTCTCCACAGTCCGGTGCGGCGCAGAAGGAGAGGGCGCGCGAGGGAACTGATCAAGTTCCGCATCTCCTGTATGTATAGCTCCCTCGCGCGCCCTGTAGAGGTCCTGGGAGCTGAAATGTGACGTCATATTCCAGCTCCCAGGACCTCTACAGGAAATGCAGATCTGGAACGGAGCTCCCTCCTCGGAGCAGTGCAGCAGCCCAGTGGACCCCAGAAGGTAGGGATTGTGTGTGTGTTTATTTAGGAATTTGGTTACTTTATTTCTTTGTGTCCCCCAATCCCTCTCATGATGATCGTTTGTTGTTTTCTGTATGGAGATGTTTCACTTAACAGCCACTGTTGATCCATCCAATCTTGCAAATGAAAGGGGACTTCTACTGATACTGGATGGAAGGAATTTGGTGAATGTGAGAGACTGAGTTTTTTGTTTGTAGTTCGTAGAGTAGTAAGAGTGCAGCAGGATAAATAATGGTTACTTTGTAACAATGGAGTACTGTCTTGGCACATTATACTCTATACATATTTTATATAGCAATGGATATGACACCTATGTTATGTATGCAGTGTTGAGTACTCATGCTTGGATTTACATCAGCCCAGTAAATGCACATGTTCTGTTTCTTGTAGTGGTGTTGATAGTGTGTCATAAAAGAAGCAGAGTGACACTGATTTTGATAAACATCGGTTTAGTTTAATGCTAAATGGATTGGGAATGAAAGAAAAACGGTTACCTTTTTTTTGCTATTAACAGAAAATAAAAGTTTACTTGTAATAATGGCTATTTAAGTATAATTTTTAATGTATAGATTTAAGCAACTGCAATATAAGGTACTTAACGATTTAACTGCAGTGCAAGAAATTTAACACAAATATAAATATTGTGTGAACAATGAAACACATAATTTTTTTTTTTTACTAAATGTCTTTATGACAGAAACTGAATAAAGTTTCCTAATTATAAACAGTATTTCGTTCACTGCCAGCTGTGTAGGGCATCTTACTGCATTTGTTACCTAGTGGTCTCCTTAACCAAATGTATATAATTACTATAACATAAATATTCTTTACATTCAACACACAAAAGATTGCCTGTACAAGAGATCAAAGGCTCTCATAGGGTAGCTGTACATACTTTATGACATGCACTATGTGGAATAGTGTATAGTCTGCTTTGCATGATGTGTATGGAGGCTGCAGTGCACACTTTGTTATGGCATGCAGTATATATTAACCACTGTATAGTATGTATGTGTATGTTGGCTGCTGTACACACTTTGCAATGTCATTCAGTGTATGCATGTGAATGTAGGATATATACAGTAGAATACTGTATTCTTTGTATGTTGTCAGCTGTACACACTTTGTTAGAGACACAGGGTGGGTGTAAGACACTAAAGGGGGTGTAACACACACAGGGATAACACATTCAAGAGGGGATACTAAAGGGAGTAAGAACATTTTAAAAAAGGAGTTACGAGGCACACAGGTGAAGATAAATTTTTTTTTTAGGGGGTGAGGGGGAGAAGGGGAGGGCAAAATGCATATTCGCCTGTGTAGCCAAAAATCCTTGCACCGGCCCTGCCGGCAGACAGTCAGACACGCTCAATTACCGGCAGACAGTCAGACACGCTCAGTTACCGGCAGACAGTCAGACACGATCAGTTACAGAAAGACAGTCACACACAGTTACAGGCAGACAGTCACACATGCGCAGTTACAGGCAGACAGTCACAGAGCCAAACATACAGTTAAAGGCAGACAAATCTCAGACTTCAAAAATACAATTTCCTGCTGCAATATAGAGAACTGTCTACAGATTAGACAGCATCCAAATCTCCAAAAAGTGGAAAGTGGAAATGCATAACAACTATTACACTAAACTAACAACTATTACACTATTACACTCTGCCATTTTAATGAGGTGAATAGTTTAAATCAAACAAATATTATTATTTTTTTATCCTCATGTATACCTCAGAGAAACTGGACTTAATCTGAGGTATACAGGAGGATATTTTTTTTTTTATATTTGTTTGATTTAAATTAATATCTCCAATACCACACTTAGAAGCAGCACTTAGAAGTAGCAACCAAGCTATATTAGCCAAGCTAATGACCACAACCCTTATATAACTCCTAAAACCACCCACTAGGAATGTTTAACACCTGGGTAGGCTTATGCTTATTTGCAAACAATAGCTAATTAACCAACAATCAATCAATAGCAAGCACCTAGTTAATCAAATCAAATGCCTTACTAATTACCAACAGGAAATCAAACCTTGTGCAATCAATAACTTTTTCCTACAGATGAATCTTAACTGTAACAGTAAAAAAAGAAAACTCTTAGCAAAATCTTAGTAACACTCTCCAGAATATCTCCAACCACACACTTAGAAGCAGCACTTAGATGTAGCAACCAAGCTATATATGAGTAGCAACCAAGCTAGTATATAAGATAAATTCCCACAACAATAAATATTTACAACATCTGAATTAAGGGTTTGAAATTCAGTGCAAATAAACATGGGAGCTGATCCCCATTATCCTCTGGGTAAAACTGACTAAACCCGGCTAACTAGGGAGTAATGGCGCCGAAAAAGCATTGTCAGGCAGCGCCCTCTGGCTCCAATGCAGCACCTTTAAAATCCCCCCTACGGAGTTACCTTACTGAACAGGCTGAACAAGATCACGAAAAGCAGCATGGCACAATGGCTCCTTAAATAAATAAGCAAAATAGCCCGCCATTGAGCCCATAAGCCTCGGAATGTTCCACAGAGGGTTTAGATCTTAGAGCCATTTTGGCTCAATTACCCTCAAAGTCTGATTTAACGACTATGATTAAAAAGATGGAAGACAGCTTCGTTGAAAAATTGCAAGCTGTCACTACAGAAATACAGCACACATTGTCAGGGTATTTATATCGGCAGACATATTGTGCTATGATAGAAATTAAAGTGTATATTGCCTAAATCATTCTGAACAGAGCATCTTCAAGCTAACAAAAGACACAAGATTCTATCCTTTCTGTAAAACTAACCACTTTGCCAGAGGTAAAGGAATGCTTAGTATATACAAACCTGTTGATAAGAAATGAGAACGGGGGATGGACAGACTGTCTAAATGCTAATGGAATATAATTAATTCTAAACCCAGACATTTGTGACAGAGAAGATTAAATAATTTAATGTTACTTTTGATATTGTATAACATCCCATTGTAAGTTTAGGGGTCATATTTAGTTATAACTGTCATATTAGAAATTATAGCAGAATTGCCAGACACATAGTCTGAAGAAAGCCCAAAGAAACTCTTTGAACTGACAGAAAACTTAAATTATAGGTAACCATAAAGATAAGGTAAATGACGTCAAAATAGCCACCAGGAAAAGTTAACTCTTTCCTGGATAGGAATGTTTAGTGGGACGAGACTGCCCTCTACAGACCAAACACTTAAATTGCTATCTGGAAGGTAACCACACCTCCAGTTTTCTATTGGTCTATCACCTAGTGAATTTCCCTTTAAAAAGTTAAGACAAAGGGAAGAGGGAGGTATGCAAAGGAAGCAAAGAAGCAAAGAGGTGACTGAGCAGTCAGGGGCAATGCAGAGAAATCCATGACAGATATCCACTCCAGGGCACTCAGAATTTCTTGCACACCATCACACATCCATTTAGTTCCTGAGACTACCTACTACTCTGATGAAAATATCGACTCAACTGGTAATTATACTGGTTTCATTTAATTAATCTAAATTAATTAAAATTTTCTAATAGCATGATATATGACTGGATAAATCACGATCAGATTTCGATATTTAGAAATCTTAGTTAAATAAGAAGTACATAGTTATAACCATTCCATTCTGCAGATGGAATCAGAATAATGATGTATTTATGTGATTTATCACATGTTAGCATATCGTGATATTTATCCAGGTGTATTGATTTGCCCTAAAATAAGATAAAATATCTGTTAAGGCAAGTTAAGATTCTGCTTATAGAACATGGTAGATTACTCTTATTGGATGGTTCCAGGAAATGACTAATGAGCTGGTTTAAATGTTATTTATTTAAAATCACATGAGAATAGATCTTAATCACCTAGGAGGTCTAGCCAGCATTGAAAGGGTTATTCTAACCGTCAGCTAAAGTTTTATGGCCTTAAGCTGCAAGCTGCTCTGTGTGTGTAAGTTTCACTTTCGTTTCTCTGTGAAGTACAGTCATAAATCTTGTTTGACAATTGGCTGTGTTAGCCATTGGGAAATGTTTTTACATTACCATATTGTATTGCATACTATTTTATACTGAATATTCATTGATTATTATCACGCATGTTACATATTATTATTATTATTTAATTGTCACAATAAATTGTATCTATTTTTATAACAAATTGTGATTTTATTTATATGGAATACATTTCACTTACACGATAACGATCTTTGGGATCTGAGAATTGAAATAGTGGGCAATTCTCAACTGTTTACTATTATTATCCCATAAATATCCCCACAAATTGGAGGCACGGTGCTGAGATCGTTTAAGTTGAAATTATATTCCATATACAATGATATTGGTGTAATTCATGCAATATTAATCTTGATATAGAAAAGAGTTTTGTTTTGAGATTCAGTGTATAAAAAAAAATAAAAATATATGGCCAGTGGCAGCGATGCATCTGTAACAGATAATACTGAAATAATTGAAGACCTAAGAAAAAATGCTTTAGTCCATATTCATAAATATATGAAAAATGATTCAAGTTATGAGATTTTGTTGAAAAGCATAGAATGGGAAGCTAAACACACCATTCTAAGTGATGTACACATAATAACATATCTTAAAGAAATTGCTGGACAAAAGAACATAGAAAGGAAAATGGCGTTCATAATACACTCTTGGCCTTTCTTTATGACAGCACTTCTTAAGGCGTTCGATGAAAACAAGTTACTGAATGCCAAATTGGACACGTACAGTGACAATCTGGGCATTCAGGATGGGAAATACCAAGATTTACTTGCTGAGCATAATACTCGTCAGGCTGATCATGAAAAAGAAATGAAAGCTTTGACGGATAAATGTGCACAGGAAATAAATCAGCTTAAAATGCAATTGGATAAGTATGAAGAGGAGAGTCAGAAATCAGACAGGGAAGTTAGCAGCCATCATTCTGTGCCAAAAAGTTGCACAAAAAGGCAAGAAAAGACTATCTGTAAATCCCCTCCTTGTTATGTTTTTCCCACACCAGGTTTTCATAAAACAGTCTCAAAGTAAAGATGTGAGTAATTCTGAGAAAACACCTGTAGATTCTTGGCAATCTTGGGCAGAACAGTTTGAAAAGACTGCCTTGGCCAAACTTGAGAGGGAGAGTCCAGTTCAAGGTGATAGGAATGAAAACAGACATGGTTCTGTACACTGGCAGAATTCTGATGCTGATCAGAATTGTGACAGTGAACGAGAAGCTCAGAGTGATGGGAGTGAAAGTGATTGCACTGTCCTCTCTGAAGGCCATGTGACTGATATGCCATCTGCACTGTTGTACGGATCTAATTCCTCTCCAGCAGCCAGATCGCATAGATGTTTACACAGGGAAAACAGAAACAGAGATCGTAAATTAATGATGCCTGTTTATGAAACGCCAAAGGTTATTAAATTCCTTAGAGAGACTGTCCCACAATTTTCTAGAGGTTCAGGAAACATATATGAACATCTGGTAATTTATGATAGAGCAATGAATTCATTGGGCATGTATGATGACATCCATAAGAAATGGTTCATCACGTGGACCTTTGATTCAATGTGCCGTGTTTATCTAGAAAGTCTTCAAGCTATACAGTTAATGTCCTGGTCCAAGATGAAATATGAAATAATCATGGAATATGTTAAGTATAAAACCATTGCTTCTGCAAAGAAAGCGCTTTATAACTTAAAGTTGCGTCCAGATCAAAGCCCCAGAGAATTTTTAATAATTCTTAAAAATGCATACTCCGTGGCCCAAAGAAAACCCAGGTATGAAAGTACAGACTTCAAAGATCTGTATTTCCATGCCATGCCAGTAAACATACAAATGAATCTCGCAAGAGATTACGATTGTAAGTTACCATTAGAATGGCTAGTCAGTCAGTGCATGAAATTGTATACTATACACTGTGCACATGACGAAAATCAGCCAAAGGTTAAGAAACCTGGTGATAAAATGGTGTCAGAGACTAAAATACAGTTAGGTTTAGAAACCCAACAGAAAAAGAGGACCTATTCTGAGGTTTTGAAAACCTCAGAAACAGGAAAACGCAAGAAGCAATTCTGCAAATTCCTCTGATAACTCTGAAAAATCCAATGCCAATGGGAATAAACGCCCCTGGGTTAATAAGAACCAAGGCAATTCCCAATGGAGAAGGAATCCTCAGGGAAATATGAGATATGGAAACAAACAACCAATCTGCTTCCAATAACTCCCAACAGTCTCAGCCATCCCAGCCAAATTCAAATGGGCAAAGACAAAACGGCAATGGGGGAAATAATTTGCGTCGTCAGGTTGGTCAATTGACAGACCAGATGGGCAAATTAATGGAGGAAATGACAAATGTAACGGAGCTCCGTGTACTCCGACCGAGTACCCTCCGTTGATGGATGCTCCTAGCGCTCTCAGAGGACTCCAAGCACTGCAGACGACACCACAACCACCGCAGGCTCCACAACCACCGTAGCTTAACTGGAGCCGCGCCGTCTTCCTTCCACCCTGGATCGGCTTCTGTCCTCCAGGACCGTGTGGGGAAGACCTCTCCTCCAGGAGAGCGTATCCGGAACAAGCTCTTACAAGAGCTAAGTGATTAAGAGCTCAGGGGAATATGCAGCGCATAGCAATCCCCAGTGTGATATAGCAGTTCCCTCCAATAACGAGACACGGCTACGTATTGAGGGTCAGAAGAGGTCTCTGAGGACTGGAACACCCAGCCTGCTTTTTATTAGGATCAGGTACATACAGGACACTCCCAGGGGGAGGATGAAATTGACCAATCACATGCATGGTAACACCCCCACGTCTCCTCCCCTCAGATAAGCACATAACCCAATTAAAACATACATTATTTTACCCAAGTTCTGGATGTACCCCAAAAACAGGGGGTACAGCTTTAAATCTGGTATCCCCAAATAGCCCTTGTTCAGGGGAACAGTCTGTCCAAAAATCAGCCCATTCGGATGGATGGTTCGGGAGATACAGGGCTCCAAAGTTTTGACCGACCGCACAGACCAACTAGCCGAAAATAGTTCCATGAGTTTTGGCCTTGCGGTCGGTCTCCGTTCGCACGGTAAAACACACGAAATTCTTGCCATCCATTCGCATCTTTGTGGTCGCTAGAATCCCCATACTAAGTTAAGTATAACTACCGAACGGCCGGTCGTTCGGTAGTTTCCGTGCGAAGTTCTGGATGTCTGGAGGTCTTAGCGGTATTCGCCTGTTTGCGCTGCCGATTTCAGTTCCATGCGTTCACAGGCAAACACCGCTGTTCGCACGCAAGATGGCCGCGAACACGTGGAAAAGTCCCGAAATGGCGGCCACCTATTCAGAGCACAAAGAATTCGCATGAAATCATGCGAACGGCTGTATTCTCCAGTAATGTGATTCTTATGCAATATATTCGCCTAAATCTCCTGGCTGTTAGGTTATATTAGTAGTCCAAACCTACAGCATAGATAGAGGGAAAAAGACAGTCTAATACAAGTCCATATGCCTGAATACAGGGTTTACAGTGCAATATAGTCCAGGACCATAGTCGCAGGGGAGGAGGCAGGCAAGCAGGCCTCTCCAGGACAAAGTGGCGAAGGGCACTTCGTCACACATCTCCCCTTTGGGGGGAAGACTAACCAGGCACCTGACCTTCTGTCGGTCAGTGCCTCCGTTAGTTGATCCACCAACCCACAATAAACAGATGTCCGAGTGGCCCCCCCACAACATCAAAGTACAGGAACAGCCCACCCACAACACACAGTCACTGCACCTGGGTATTTGGCTGTGGTAATGAGGCCACATGCCGAGGGTACTTGAAGGGCAGAGGCCAACTGCACTCTGCCCAGATGCCAGCTCTTCTGCTGGGGTAGCCTGCAGGACATCAGGCTCTGGACCAGGGACAAAGGTAGGGCAGAGGCCGACTGCATTCTGCCCAGCTGCCAGCTCTTCTACTGGGGTACTGAGACCATAATCCGGCTCAGTAGTTAAGGGAACCTGGACGTCAGGAGGGGTTAGCATCGCCTCCGTTAACCCTGGTGCCACGCTAGGAGTTAGCTGGGGAGGGGAATTTGTACTTACCCCCTCCTCTGGGTGTCCCGGTGAGGGTAGTTGGGGATCTGGAAAGGCTGTCCAGCATCCCTGTAGGTCAGGCACAGAGACCACGGTCCCATCTGCGCCGTCTGGAGGATTGGTGTCTCCCCTTGTTGGGGAAAGCTGCCGCTGGGGAGAGGGGGTGCTGTGCTCCCTTCCCGGAAACACAGGCTGCCGCTGGAGAGGGAGACCGCCTGTCTCCACTCCCTTACCATGGTCCTGTTGCTGTAGAGAGGGACCAACTGTCTCTGCTCTCTGTAGGACACACGGCTGCTGGGGGGGAAGGACGGCACCTTCGGCCCCCTGGGGTACACACTGCCGCTGGAGAGGGAGACCGCCTGTCTCCACTCCCTTACCATGGTCCTGTTGCTGTAGAGAGGGACCAACTGTCTCTGCTCTCTGTAGGACACACTGCTGCTGGGGGGGAAGGACGGCACCTTCGGCCCCCTGTAACTCACGCTGTTGTTGGGGCGCAGGGACGGAATACTTTGCCCTCACTGCCCGATATTCTGCTTCCATCTGCAGATACTCCGCCAGTTCTCTCCTCACTATTGGTACAATTTCCTCTGTTAGGAGGGGCCCGTAGATAGCCAACCGCCGCTTCAGCATAGCGTCAAACTGTACGTGACTATACCAATAGTCCAGTTTTGCTTGGTGTTCCCAGGATGCTGTTCCTCGCACTAGGGAAGCCATCCTGTTGTAGCCAGGGGCGCTGCCCAATGGCTAGCGTTGCCCTCAATTGTAACTCCAAACGTTACCCGTGTCTCTGAGCTGCTTCTCCTCGCACTAGGACGCCATCCCACCGCTGCCACCAATGTAACGGAGCTCCGTGTACTCCGACCGAGTACCCTCCGTTGATGGATGCTCCTAGCGCTCTCAGAGGACTCCAAGCACTGCAGACGACACCACAACCACCGCAGGCTCCACAACCACCGTAGCTTAACTGGAGCCGCGCCGTCTTCCTTCCACCCTGGATCGGCTTCTGTCCTCCAGGACCGTGTGGGGAAGACCTCTCCTCCAGGAGAGCGTATCCGGAACAAGCTCTTACAAGAGCTAAGTGATTAAGAGCTCAGGGGAATATGCAGCGCATAGCAATCCCCAGTGTGATATAGCAGTTCCCTCCAATAACGAGACACGGCTACGTATTGAGGGTCAGAAGAGGTCTCTGAGGACTGGAACACCCAGCCTGCTTTTTATTAGGATCAGGTACATACAGGACACTCCCAGGGGGAGGATGAAATTGACCAATCACATGCATGGTAACACCCCCACGTCTCCTCCCCTCAGATAAGCACATAACCCAATTAAAACATACATTATTTTACCCAAGTTCTGGATGTACCCCAAAAACAGGGGGTACAGCTTTAAATCTGGTATCCCCAAATAGCCCTTGTTCAGGGGAACAGTCTGTCCAAAAATCAGCCCATTCGGATGGATGGTTCGGGAGATACAGGGCTCCAAAGTTTTGACCGACCGCACAGACCAACTAGCCGAAAATAGTTCCATGAGTTTTGGCCTTGCGGTCGGTCTCCGTTCGCACGGTAAAACACACGAAATTCTTGCCATCCATTCGCATCTTTGTGGTCGCTAGAATCCCCATACTAAGTTAAGTATAACTACCGAACGGCCGGTCGTTCGGTAGTTTCCGTGCGAAGTTCTGGATGTCTGGAGGTCTTAGCGGTATTCGCCTGTTTGCGCTGCCGATTTCAGTTCCATGCGTTCACAGGCAAACACCGCTGTTCGCACGCAAGATGGCCGCGAACACGTGGAAAAGTCCCGAAATGGCGGCCACCTATTCAGAGCACAAAGAATTCGCATGAAATCATGCGAACGGCTGTATTCTCCAGTAATGTGATTCTTATGCAATATATTCGCCTAAATCTCCTGGCTGTTAGGTTATATTAGTAGTCCAAACCTACAGCATAGATAGAGGGAAAAAGACAGTCTAATACAAGTCCATATGCCTGAATACAGGGTTTACAGTGCAATATAGTCCAGGACCATAGTCGCAGGGGAGGAGGCAGGCAAGCAGGCCTCTCCAGGACAAAGTGGCGAAGGGCACTTCGTCACAACAAAGATTAACCAAGTCTTTGCCAATAATCCTTTTTTAGGGACAGCTCCAATTGCAGAGCCACCTGTGCAACTGCAGCAGCAACAACAAGTGCCGCAGCAAATATAGCTACAGTGACTAAACAGGCTAGGTTGTCAATAGATATAATACCTAACCCTGTTTCCTTTCCAGGTACTAACAGTAAAATAAACAATAGTTGTGTTAGGAAACCTATTGCCTACCCCGTCACTTCACTTCCGGGTGAAGGAGGCGCAACGTGTTCCTCTGTTTTTTCATTTCAGCCAAAGGCTTAAGTAGCCCCAGCAGCCACTAGCTTCCAGGATCCAGACCTGAAAGGGTTAACTGATGAGATGCCGACCACTAGTTCCCGCTTGACAGTTCAAGATATTCCTAAAAAGAATGGACCTGTGGGTAAGACTGAGCATTCCTCAGTACAGGTAGAAACTACTGCTGTGACCGGTAATTAGTGATGTACCGAACTGTCCGCCGGCGAACAGTTCCCGGCAAACTTAGCGTGCTCGCGTGTGTAATGTAATTGCAGGTGCCTGCCTGCCAGCTTCTGTGTGAGGTTCACATTGGATACTGTGCCTACTTGCCCAGTGCCACCACTCATATCTGTTTTTACAATAGGTTAAGCTTTACATTTAAAAGAAATATTTTTTTTTCACTGTAATAGAAGAGCAGTTGCCTGCCTGCCAGCTTCTGTGTCAGGTTGGATGCCTTGCCCATTTGCACAGTCAGTGCCACCACTCATATCTGTTTTAACAATAGGTTAAGCTTTACATTTAAAAGAAATAATTTTTTTTCACTGTAATAGAAGAGCAGTTGCCTGCCTGCCAGCTTCTGTGTCAGGTTGGATGCCTTGCCCATTTGCACAGTCAGTGCCACCACTCATATCTGTTTTAACAATAGGTTAAGCTTTACATTTAAAAGAAATAATTTTTTTTCACTGTAATAGAAGAGCAGTTGCCTGCCTGCCAGCTTCTGTGTCAGGTTGGATGCCTTGCCCATTTGCACAGTCAGTGCCACCACTCATATCTGTTTTAACAATAGGTTAAGCTTTACATTTAAAATAAATAATTTTTTTTCACTGTAATAGAAGAGCAGTTAGTTGTCTGCAAGCGTCTGGGTGTCAGGCCTACTTCAGCGTGTGCTCTGCAGACCTGTGCCAGCGTGCTTTGACAGTTGCCAATCATATCTGGTGTCTCTTTAGCGTGCTTTTACAAAGAAAAAAGGTTTCCAGTGTAAGCTAATAGCAGCCAGTCAGTGTCCTTCAAGCGGCTCTGTAAGGCCTTCCTTCAGCGTGTGCCCTGCACAACCCTGCCAGCGTACTTTGACAGTTGCCACTCATATCTGGTGTCTCTATAGCGTGCTTTTACAAAGAAAAAAAGTTTCCAGTGTAAGCTAATAGCAGCCAGTCAGTGTCCTTCAAGCGGCTCTGTCAGGCCTTCCTTCAGCGTGTGCTCTGCAGACCTGTGCCAGCGTGCTTTGACAGTTGCCAATCATATCTGGTGTCTCTATAGCGTGCTTTTACAAAGAAAAAAGGTTTCCAGTGTAAGCTAATAGCAGCCAGTCAGTGTCCTTCAAGCGGCTCTGTCAGTCCTTCCTTCAGCGTGTGCTCTCCAGAACTGTTCCAGTGCACATTGCCAATCATATCTGGTGTCTCTATAGCGTGCTTTTAAAACCAAAATTTATTTTTCACTGTTATAGATTGAATAGCAGTTACTTGTCTTCAAGCGGGTGTGTCAGGCCTACAGTGTGTGCTCTGCAGAACTGTTCAAGTGCACATTGCCAATCATATCTGGTGTCTCTATAGCGTGCTTTTACAAAGAAAAAAGGTTTCTAGTGTAAGCTAATAGCAGCCAGTCAGTGTCCTTCAAGCGGCTCTGTCAGTCCTTCCTTCAGCGTGTGCTCTCCAGAACTGTTCCAGTGCACATTGCCAATCATATCTGGTGTCTCTATAGCGTGCTTTTAAAACCAAAATTTTTTTTTCACTGTTATAGATTGAATAGCAGTTACTTGTCTTCAAGAGGGTGTGTCAGGCCTACAGTGTGTGCTCTGCAGAACTGTTCAAGTGCACATTGCCAATCATATCTGGTGTCTCTATAGCGTGCTTTTACAAAGAAAAAAGGTTTCTAGTGTAAGCTAACAGCAGCCAGTCAGTGTCCTTCAAGCGGCTGTGTCAGTCCTTCCTTCAGCGTGTGCTCTGCAGACCTGTGCCAGCGTGCTTTGACAGTTGCCAATCATATCTGGTGTCTCTATAGCGTGCATTTACAAAGAAAAAAGGTTTCTAGTGTAAGCTAATAGCAGCCAGTCAGTGTCCTTCAAGCGGCTCTGTCAGTCCTTCCTTCAGCGTGTGCTCTCCAGAACTGTTCCAGTGCACATTGCCAATCATATCTGGTGTCTCTATAGCGTGCTTTTAAAACCAAAATTTATTTTTCACTGTTATAGATTGAATAGCAGTTACTTGTCTTCAAGCGGGTGTGTCAGGCCTACAGTGTGTGCTCTGCAGAACTGTTCAAGTGCACATTGCCAATCATATCTGGTGTCTCTATAGCGTGCTTTTACAAAGAAAAAAGGTTTCTAGTGTAAGCTAATAGCAGCCAGTCAGTGTCCTTCAAGCGGCTCTGTCAGTCCTTCCTTCAGCGTGTGCTCTCCAGAACTGTTCCAGTGCACATTGCCAATCATATCTGGTGTCTCTATAGCGTGCTTTTAAAAACAAATTTTTTTTTCACTGTTATAGATTGAATAGCAGTTACTTGTCTTCAAGCGGGTGTGTCAGGCCTACAGTGTGTGCTCTGCAGAACTGTTCAAGTGCACATTGCCAATCATATCTGGTGTCTCTATAGCGTGCTTTTACAAAGAAAAAAGGTTTCTAGTGTAAGCTAACAGCAGCCAGTCAGTGTCCTTCAAGCGGCTCTGTCAGTCCTTCCTTCAGCGTGTGCTCTGCAGACCTGTGCCAGCGTGCTTTGACAGTTGCCAATCATATCTGGTGTCTCTATAGCGTGCATTTACAAAGAAAAAAGGTTTCTAGTGTAAGCTAATAGCAGCCAGTCAGTGTCCTTCAAGCGGCTCTGTCAGTCCTTCCTTCAGCGTGTGCTCTCCAGAACTGTTCCAGTGCACATTGCCAATCATATCTGGTGTCTCTATAGCGTGCTTTTAAAAACAAATTTTTTTTTCACTGTTATAGATTGAATAGCAGTTACTTGTCTTCAAGCGGGTGTGTCAGGCCTACAGTGTGTGCTCTGCAGAACTGTTCAAGTGCACATTGCCAATCATATCTGGTGTCTCTATAGCGTGCTTTTACAAAGAAAAAAGGTTTCTAGTGTAAGCTAATAGCAGCCAGTCAGTGTCCTTCAAGCGGCTCTGTCAGTCCTTCCTTCAGCGTGTGCTCTGCAGACCTGTGCCAGCGTGCTTTGACAGTTGCCAATCATATCTGGTGTCTCTATAGCGTGCATTTACAAATAAAAAAGGTTTCTAGTGTAAGCTAATAGCAGCCAGTCAGTGTCCTTCAAGCGGCTCTGTCAGTCCTTCCTTCAGCGTGTGCTCTGCAGAACTGTTCCAGTGCACATTGCCAATCATATCTGGTGTCTCTATAGCGTGCTTTTAAAACCAAAATTTATTTTTCACTGTTATAGATTGAATAGCAGTTACTTGTCTTCAAGCGGGTGTGTCAGGCCTACAGTGTGTGCTCTGCAGAACTGTTCAAGTACACATTGCCAATCATATCTGGTGTCTCAATAGCGTGCTTTTACAAAGAAAAAAGGTTTCTAGTGTAAGCTAATAGCAGCCAGTCAGTGTCCTTCAAGCGGCTCTGTCAGTCCTTCCTTCAGCGTGTGCTCTCCAGAACTGTTCCAGTGCACATTGCCAATCATATCTGGTGTCTCTATAGCGTGCTTTTAAAAAAAAAATTTTTTTTTCACTGTTATAGATTGAATAGCAGTTACTTGTCTTCAAGCGGGTGTGTCAGGCCTACAGTGTGTGCTCTGCAGAACTGTTCAAGTGCACATTGCCAATCATATCTGGTGTCTCTATAGCGTGCTTTTACAAAGGAAAAAGGTTTCTAGTGTAAGCTAATAGCAGCCAGTCAGTGTCCTTCAAGCGGCTCTGTCAGTCCTTCCTTCAGCGTGTGCTCTCCAGAACTGTTCCAGTGCACATTGCCAATCATATCTGGTGTCTCTATAGCGTGCTTTTAAAAACAAATTTTTTTTTTCACTGTTAAAGATTGAATAGCAGTTACTTGTCTTCAAGCGGGTGTGTCAGGCCTACAGTGTGTGCTCTGCAGAACTGTTCAAGTGCACATTGCCAATCATATCTGGTGTCTCAATAGCGTGCTTTTACAAAGAAAAAAGGTTTCTAGTGTAAGCTAATAGCAGCCAGTCAGTGTCCTTCAAGCGGCTCTGTCAGTCCTTCCTTCAGCGTGTGCTCTCCAGAACTGTTCCAGTGCACATTGCCAATCATATCTGTTGTCTCTATAGCGTGCTTTTAAAAACAATTTTTTTTTTTCACTGTTATAGATTGAATAGCAGTTACTTGTGATACCGGAGAAACTGACGGAAGCCAAGCACAGAGAGATGGACACAGGTTTCTTCAGGAAGGAAGAGATTCTTTATTGGATCACCGATCGGGACTCAGAGGGACTAGCGTCACCAAAATACCACAAGTTCTGAGCCCCGGACAATAGTGCAGGCTCCTTATATAGGCATATAACTCCTCCCATATTAAGCTCCACCCGCACATTCTCTTAACCAATCAACACAAATAAGAATTAACTTCCTGTTTGACCGCATGGCTTGTCCAGCACAATGGAGGAGGGGAATACTATATCCTGTATTCTTGCACATGCTCCGTACACTACTGATCGTATCTTGCCTCGTGCAACCAACTGATCGATACGTCAGCATATGCACGTACACATGCCACGTGGTAATCTCGGCCTACTAAATTTATTTTTACCGAGATTCCACCACATTCCCCCCTTTGATGCCTCTTGATATTTTACAATTACTTGAGGCATCACATAACCTTAGTTTTGCTTACACCGCAAGTTACCTTGAACCAGACCAGACTTATCTTATGATGTGAATCTTCAACATTCATCTTCTTGCATTGGTTCTCCCTGATCTAGAGCCTTATATTTATATATCGCCATTATCTGTGCAGCAGCCTTCCTCTCTGCTATACTTCCTACCAGGCTTTGCACAGACCTAACTACTAAGGGTATAAGACACGGTAGGAGTAGACACAACAGTAAAATCAGTAGGACTCCACCTACCACTGCCTTAAGCCCTCCAAACCACTCATACCAGCTACCAAACCAACTACTTGGATTGTACCCTTTCCATACCTGAGTAGGCACATGCGCTAGTTTAACCATATGGCTAGTAAGCTCAGCTATTGCTTGCCCTTCGTCATCTATTTGAAGACAGCAATTGCTTAGGTTAAACTTCCCACATACACCTCCCTCTACTGCCAAAAGGTAATCCAAGGCTAATCTATTCTGATATACTGCTGTCCTCATCCTGGTATTATGTTTCACTAGGAGATTGAGCGCTTGTGATGTTTCGTTAGTGATAATCTCAACCACCGCCTGTAATCTTATAATGCGGTTGAGCATATAAATAGGGGTTCTATAACCAAAGGTACCATCTTCTGCCCACGTGGCTGGCCCATAATAATCTATGATACGCTGGGGAGGCCATTCATTATCTTCCCAGGTGCCTATCTCTAAGGGTCCCCTTTTCTTCCTATGATTCACATCATACACTTTAACACCTAAAGTCTCACCTGTTTCAATAGGTAACAAGAAGAAGGATGGTTTGAGCATACCCAACACACATGCCCCTTCCCAGTCCTGTGGCAGCTCCGAATAGGCTTTCTTACCACAGATCCAGTACAAATTTGCTGGGGCTCTCCAGGTAGATATGATGGATAAATCAAACCACACATCCTTTAAATTGGCGTATCTAGCAAACGGGTTAGATGGTTCTGAGACATTTGAAGCCGACCACCAAGTTGTATTTTTAGTATCATCATCATAAGCTTTTTGCCCTAGACAAGTTAATTCTCCGACAGAAGTATTATACATTATTCCTTTCCTTGCTATGCAAACATAACCTATGATGGAGGTCTTTAATCTCCACTCAGATTTACCTCTAACACTCAAATGATAATCGGCTTGTGTAGATATTAGTTGGTCAACTGCCTCAGAACCGGACATTACCTCCTTTGCTTCCCAAGGCCATTGGTCTCCCATGTTAGTACCTCCACACACATAGCAGTTGGTAACATTAAGACTACCGGCAATACTCTCAGCTAGGTCAATGAACAGGTTTTTAGCATTATGGGGGATCTTATTATCTATACTCATCTCTTCATAAAAGGAATGGTATACTTGATGAGTCTGGGAGGATACCGTATCAGTCTCTATTCCTATAAACAATAATGTCCCAGGATCTAAACCCGTCCCGTATATCTGAAACCCAAATAAATTGCCATACTTATCTAAGAACTTGTCGGGGTTATTAATGAGTATATGGACTGGGTTGCATTCCATAGACTTACAATAAGGGCTAGTCGGCAACTTAGTCACTATCATGTCTTTATCTACTGTCTGTCCCCAAGTCGCCCACCCCACACAAGACCAATATGGACAAAAGTTATAGTCTTTATTTGGGCATCTAGGACTCACATATTTATTTTTGCTACTGGGACAAATATATTTATCGTTAGATCCATACGTCCTCTCCCATCTAAGATCCCCACATACATTCCACGGCTTTCTACCACTTGATATCGCCTTACATGCATCAAATAGCAGAACACCCGAAGAATATACGGATTCTAACACCGTCTTATTAATTAGGGTCCCCTGAGGATCTCCATTCCTGAGAGTCAACCAAATTGTACGAGGTTGATACTCTGGACTGAAGCACTTAGGTTCTCCTACTCCTAAATGGCACACACTATAGTCTATATTTAGGTATCTACATCTCGATACATCTCCTTTACACTCGTATTGTGAATGCCAAATTAGGGTTTGGGAAATATGATTACCTGTTCTCGTAGTCTTAATGCATACCTCACAGCTAGGAGTGTCGGTACCTCTACCTTCCTGAATATAAAAACACATGTAAATAAACACAATCAAAAGCACATCTTTCGCCGTCATCCTCAGTCTTCGTCCGTGTGATGGAACCTCAGCTTCCAGGATGTGAGGGCTGCAGGGAATGGAGTTCTGCTCGTCTTCACAGGTGTCCCTTCGAGACTTTCCTGGCTTATACACTATGTGTTGGTGAGAGGACAGGCTTTATTATGGCCTTCTCACTCACACCTGTAACAATAAAATTTGTAATCCACAATAATTCCTCGTTACTCCGACTGAGTAGTGCGTTTCAACCGGATCTTGCAGGGATTCTCTGGATCTGCTGTAACTTGCCAAGAATCAACTGCTGCTGGCTTAACCCTGGAGTGATGTATCCACGGAGTCACTTCTGCTACTTTTATCGCTGTAGGGGTAGACAAAAGAACAACATAAGGACCTCTCCACTTGGGCCCTAACGGTACATTATTCCACTCTTTAATCCACACTTGGTCTCCTGGATGATAACTATGAACAGGGGGATAAATATTCACAGGTAATCTATCTTGTACCCATTTCTGTACCTCCTCCATAGTCTTACCCAACTCTACAACCTGCTGCCGAGTAATTCCTTCTCCCAACTGACTCAAATCCCCCCTTAAGTTACCAAGTACGGGAGGTGGTCGCCCATACATAATTTCAAAAGGAGAGAGGCCCATCCTTCTGGTAGGGGTACTGCGGATTCGCAATAGAGCTATAGGTAAGAGAACGTTCCACTTAAGTTGGGTTTCCTGACACATTTTAGCCAACTGGTTCTTGATAGTTCTATTCATTCTCTCTACCTTACCAGAACTCTGGGGTCTATATGCAGTATGAAGCCTCCACTTTATACCAAGCATATGAGTCAGTTGTTGTAGGCACTGATGAACAAAAGCTGGACCATTGTCCGATCCTATAGAACAGGGTAGTCCATATCGGGGTATTATTTCTCGTAGCAGGAATCTCACAACTTCTCCTGCTTTCTCTGTACGAGTAGGACATGCTTCTACCCAGCCTGAATAGGTGCACACAATTACCAACAGGTAACGATGTCCACCCGATTTAGGCATCACTGTAAAGTCTATTTGTAGATCGGACATGGGGAGTCCCCCCATAAACTGGACTCCTGGTGGCTTTACTGGTCCTTGTCTTGCATTATTCTTAGCACACGTTACACATCTGCGTACAATGGCCTGAGTCAAGTTGGACAATCTTGGTATGTAGAAATGTTTCCTGAGAGATTCTTCAGTACTGTCTCTCCCAGAATGTGTCCCGTTATGATGATTTTGGACAATTTCTACTGCTAGTGATGCTGGTATGACTATTCTTCCATCTTCTAGCTGATACCACTTGTTCTCCAGATACTTTCCCGGTTCAGTCTTTAACCACTCCTCTTCTTGAGCTGTATAAACTGGAGTCCATTGGGACAATGGAGTTGGTATAAGAGCAGCTATATGCCCCACATACTCCTGTCTTCCTGATTCAGCAGCACGCTTAGCTGCACTATCTGCCATCCGATTTCCTTTGGTTACATCACCATCTCCTCTCAGATGCGCTCGACAATGAATAATACCGACTTCTTTCGGCTCCCACACTGCTTCCAATAGTTGTAGGATTTCAGCTGCGTACTTGATTTCTTTGCCTTCTGAATTCAGTAGTCCTCTTTCTTTATACAAAGCTCCGTGGGCATGAGTGGTTAAAAACGCATATTTGGAGTCCGTATAGATGTTCACTCTTAAACCTTCAGCCAATTGTAACGCTCGTGTTAGTGCTATTAATTCTGCCTTTTGTGCTGATGTTCCTTTCGCCAGTGGCCGAGCTTCTATCACCTTGTCTATTGTTGTTACTGCATATCCTGCATAGCGGATCCCTTCTTTCACATAACTACTGCCGTCGGTATAATATTGAACATCGGGGTTCTGGATGGGAAAATCACGAAGATCTGGTCTACTTGAGAATACTTCATCCATTACTTCCAAACAATCATGTTGACTTTCAGTAGGTTGTGGCAAAAGGGTAGCTGGATTTATGGTGTTTACAGTCTCTAAATGCACTCTTGGGTTTTCACACAACATTGCTTGATACTTGGTCATACGGCTGTTACTAAACCAATGATTTCCTTTGTAATCCAACAACGTCTGTACTGCATGTGGGACTCGTACATAAAGTTCTTGACCCAGAGTGAGTTTATCGGCTTCAGCTACTAGCAGGGCGGCTGCAGCTACGGCTCTTAGACAAGGTGGAAGTCCGCTGGCCACTGCATCCAGTTGCTTAGACATGTAGGCAACAGGTCTTTGCCATGATCCCAAGTACTGTGTCAATACTCCCACAGCCATTCTTCTTTGCTCGTGTACATATAAGTAGAATGGTCGTGTGTGATCAGGTAGACCTAATGCTGGGGCACTCATCAAAGCCTTCTTCACATCTTCAAATGCCGTTTGCTGTTCTTGGGTCCATAAGAAGGGGTCGTGCTCTGTACCTTTGATGGCTGCGTACAGAGGTTTTGCTAGTATCGCATAGCTGGGAATCCATATCCTACAGAAGCCTGCTGCCCCCAAGAATTCTCGCACTTGTCTTCTATTCTTGGGTATTGGTATTTGGCAGACAGCTTCTTTTCTCTCTGGCCCCATAATCCTTTGACCTTCAGAGATATGGAATCCCAGATACTTGACAGTTGGCAAACACAACTGAGCCTTCTTTCTAGACACCTTGTATCCTGCCTTCCAGAGAATGTGCAGTAGATCATGCGTTGCTTGCTGACAGATTTCTTTTGTAACTGCTGCTATCAACAAGTCATCTACGTATTGTAACAAGACACACTCTCCTGGGATGGACTCGAAATCCAGTAGATCTTGACTTAGGGCTGAACCAAATAGGGTAGGTGAATTTTTAAACCCTTGGGGCTGTCTTGTCCAAGTCATTTGGCGTTTTGAGCCCGTTACAGCGTTCTCCCATTGGAAAGCGAAAATACATTGACTTTCTGCGGCAATTCGGAGGCAAAAGAAGGCATCTTTGAGATCTAAGACTGTAAAGTAAGTAGCCCCGCCCGGAATTAAAGCAAGCAGGTTATATGGATTGGGTACAACTGGATGTATGCTAACAACCGCATCATTGACTGCTCTTAAGTCCTGCACAGGTCGATACTCATCTGTACCGGGCTTTTGAACAGGCAGCAATGGGGTGTTCCAGGGGGAAGTACAGAATTTTAGGATACCATACCGTATGAACTTATCCAGATAGGATTGGATGTTCTTCTTAGCCTTCTGCGGGATGTGGTATTGTCTTAGGCTCACTGGATAAACCCCAAGTTTTAGTTCAATTTTTATAGGTGGAATATTGCGGGCCAGTCCTGGTGGGTTGTTCTCTGCCCAAACTCCTGGTATGTTAAATAATGTCTCATCACTCCTAGGGTTTTGGCTAGTCAACACTGTATAAAGTCGCCACTCTTCTTCCTTTGGTACGGATAAAGTCATGATACCTGAAGGTCCATTAAACTTTAAAGATGTTGTTCCATTTGGTAGGAACGTAATCTGCGCTTGTAACTTGGATAGCATATCACGTCCCAGCAATTGGACTGGACATTCAGGCATATAAAGGAATTGGTGTTTTACTACGTGGCCTCCCAATGTACAGAGTCGACTTTTAAGAACCGGTCTTTCAGCACTTCTTCCAGTTGCTCCTATCACAGTAATAGTCCTTCCAGATGGAGGAGCAACTAGATTAGTCACCACTGAATGTTCAGCACCAGTGTCGATCATGAACGCACTCCTTTTCCCCCCTATTGATACATCGACCATAGGCTCCGCTCGACCAAGGGGGATGGAGCCCGGTCGGTATCAATAGTCCTCCATGACCGTGTCAGCCAATCCTACGAAGTCCCTGCCTTCTCTATCGCGGGACCTTTGCGCTGCTGGAATATACCTGTCTTCCCTAACACTTCCTCTGTTCCCATTACTCCCTCTATAACCATTACTCCCTCCGGGGCCTCCTCTACCTCTCGCTCTGCCTCTAAAATTTCCATAACCTGTCCTAGGTCTGTCTCTCTCAGACTGTTCCCTTCGCGGGCACTCATTTCTCCAATGCCCTTCTTCCCTACAGTAAGCGCACTGATTTTTACTTAGAGGTTCCTCATTCCATCTACTATCGCCTCTATCTGGGCCCCGTCTATCTACGCCTGCGATCGCTACCGCTAGCATATCAGCCTTTTTACGCATCTTGCGCTCTTCCTCTTTCTTATTTTCTGTATCCCTGTTCATATAGACCTTATTTGCTACCTCCATTAGTTGGGTGATTGACATACCTGCAAACCCTTCTAACTTTTGTAGCTTGCGCTTAATATCTCCGTATGCTTGGCTGACAAAGGCGGAGTTAACCATTCGGGAATTGTCTGCGTCTTCCGGATTAAAGGGGGTATACAAGCGGTATGCCTCCAATAATCGGTCATAAAAGACACTGGGCGCTTCATCGCTTTTCTGGATCACCTCAACTGTCTTCGACATGTTAATGGCTTTCTTTCCTCCTGCTTTCATGCCAGCAATTATAGCATCTCTATAGGCTCTGAGTTGAACCATATCAGCACCATTTACGTTCCAATCGGGATCAGTGTTGGGATAATGTGTTGCGGCCCATGCTGCTGGATTAGCTTGGTTCAAAGCACGGGCTCTATCTTCTAATGCTTTAATGGCTGCTTGATTTATTCTTGTCCTTTCCTCATTGTTAAATAAAGTCATTAATAACTGCTGGCAATCAGCCCATGTCGGATTATGCGTCTGTACTATTGAGGTGAACAGATCAGTCATGGCTTGTGGTTTCTCAGTATACGAGGAATTATGGGTCTTCCAGTTTAAAAGATCGGTTGTGGTGAATGGGACATATACGAAGACTGGGTCAGCGTGTGCCATTTGACCTGCGGCATCGATATAAGCTGACCCGGGATTCAGACGAAGAGGCATCTGATAGTGCTTTAATTGTTGGGCACCAGTCAACTGTCGGGTTTGGATGGGGCTACGTAGAGAGGCGTCAGTCATGGGTTCCGGTCGGGGAGAGATAGGGCATGGGGATGTGGGAGGTTGGCTTTGGGAAAAGGTTGTAAATAAAACACTTTGAGCCGAGCTAGATGAAGCTTGACCGGAAGTCTGAAGTGGCGCCAAATCAGGATATTCGTTTCTAATGGGGGTGGGTTCTGGTTCCGGAAGGGGAGATTTAGTACGAGGGGGGGTGGATCCTGTACTGGAGGAGGAAGCGGAAGTGGATGAGGGTAATGAGGGGAGGGGTGCAGGACTTCCTGCGTTTGCGTCACTTCCTCTTAACGGAAAGTAAGGGGGCGGCAAAGGGACCTCGGACTCAGGGGGTGTGTCCAAAATGGGCCTAACACCAGTCCTAGTGGACGAACAAGTCCTAGCTACCATGAGGCGACACTGCTCCTCGTGGCATGTCTGGAGCCATTTTGGCGAGTTATTTACGGCCTGTCTCCAACAGTCAATATAAGGAAACTGGCCGTAAAGTTCAGGCCTACCTGATACAGCCACGTGTAAGCGCTGTACCAGAGTTGGATCCAAACTGCCACGTGGCGGCCATGCCGCAACCAAAGTAGGCCACTCCCTAGTACACAAAGTGACCAAACGTACAGGAGACATCTTTACCCCAAAATCACAAATTTTAAATCCCTTTTTAAAATTCTTCACCATACATCCTAAGGGATCCGGAATCGTTGACTGCGACGCACCCATACTTAACAATGGAACGTCGTCGACAACGAATACTATACACGCGTACTATTCAACAGTCACACCCGTTTCCTCCGGCAACAGCGCCACGTGGTACGGTTACCAAGTGAAACGTACACAATAACAATAAACACTCAGGGAATTCCCGTACACACACAGCTGTTACACCAGTCACTATATAATCAATATTATGCCCTTTGGCGTAACTATACAGTCACCCACGCTATAATTCTCTATATACGAATTACCCGTCTATAACACACCCCAGTAACATCGTCTTTTACAAATAGCGGTTACAGTACGGTTAGCATAGGTCAAAGCACAAGTTAAGGTCACAATACAATTATTAGTGGTTATGGTGTTAAACATGCAATGGACGACAATGATTAGAACTTATATACAGTGTCAGTAAATATACAGGGTTATGGTACCGTGCACTATAATACAGCAACACACTATTAACACTCTCGCTAGACGGCTGAGCTCGCGCTATCTAACCAGATATACACTTTACTAAACAATCGCTAACACATTTACAATTCCCAACTAAACTATTGGCCAGTACCTTGAATGGACTACCTAAAAACAATCTACATACGTTTTGGTTAGCCACACTGCCCAATCACCACATATATAGCGAGCTAGAGAACCGAATTTACACAGACGCCTCTTAGTCGCACTATACAACGAGCTAGAGGACCGAATTTACACAGACGCCTCTTAGTCGTACTATCAAAAGTCTAGTGGGTTCCAAATTTACACGCCTTCCCACTTAGCCCAGATAGGATGAGAACTAGCGAACCGGATTTACACAGACGCCGCTTAGTCTCCCGGTCCCTCCGACCTAGCGAACAAAATATACACCCTAGAACGCTAGTCTAGACAAGACACCGGTGTCCGGCTAGGGCTTATTTTACACCAGAGCGCCCCGCCTGACTAACCAAATCAAACGGTCTGACTAAAGAGCGTTCGATCGAGCGGTGCGCCTTCGCTCCTTCCCTCCGACAGAGGGGGCAGATACACAGATTCAAAACCCCTTTGGGCCTACCGCACAATCGGTATACCCCTAGTGGGTCCTGCCGTCTAAAACAGCAGTTGTCTTACCTCCTCGTTCCTGAACCTGAGTTCACACTCATCGACGGGGACACCCCAGCACTTCTCACGTAGAGGCCGATGATCTCCTGGACAACGGCCCAGTGGCGCCGAGACGAAGGGAGGTCCACGCAGAAGTTCAGGGGTGCAGCCGTAGAGAACGTGGGCAAAGATAGACCGTCTCACGCCTCTGCCTCTCAGCTACCGTTGAACGATGAGCTTCCCGGCCAATGCACCAAATGATACCGGAGAAACTGACGGAAGCCAAGCACAGAGAGATGGACACAGGTTTCTTCAGGAAGGAAGAGATTCTTTATTGGATCACCGATCGGGACTCAGAGGGACTAGCGTCACCAAAATACCACAAGTTCTGAGCCCCGGACAATAGTGCAGGCTCCTTATATAGGCATATAACTCCTCCCATATTAAGCTCCACCCGCACATTCTCTTAACCAATCAACACAAATAAGAATTAACTTCCTGTTTGACCGCATGGCTTGTCCAGCACAATGGAGGAGGGGAATACTATATCCTGTATTCTTGCACATGCTCCGTACACTACTGATCGTATCTTGCCTCGTGCAACCAACTGATCGATACGTCAGCATATGCACGTACACATGCCACGTGGTAATCTCGGCCTACTAAATTTATTTTTACCGAGATTCCACCACACTTGTCTTCAAGCGGGTGTGTCAGGCCTACAGTGTGTGCTCTGCAGAACTGTTCAAGTGCACATTGGCAATCATATCTGGTGTCTCTTTAGCATGCTTTTACAAAGAAAAAAGGTTTCTAGTGTAAGCTAATAGCAGCCAGTCAGTGTCCTTCAAGCGGCTCTGTCAGTCCTTCCTTCAGCGTGTGCTCTGCAGACCTGTGCCAGCGTGCTTTGACAGTTGCCAATCATATCTGGTGTCTCTATAGCGTGCTTTTAAAAACAATTTTTTTTTTCACTGTTATAGATTGAATAGCAGTTACTTGTCTTCAAGCGGGTGTGTCAGGCCTACAGTGTGTGCTCTGCAGAACTGTTCAAGTGCACATTGCCAATCATATCTGGTGTCTCTATAGCGTGCTTTTACAAAGAAAAAAGGTTTCTAGTGTAAGCTAATAGCAGCCAGTCAGTGTCCTTCAAGCGGCTCTGTCAGTCCTTCCTTCAGCATGTGCTCTGCAGACCTGTGCCAGCGTGCTTTGACAGTTGCCAATCATATCTGGTGTCTCTATAGCGTGCTTTTAAAAACAAATTTTTTTTTTCACTGTTATAGATTGAATAGCAGTTACTTGTCTTCAAGCGGGTGTGTCAGGCCTACAGTGTGTGCTCTGCAGAACTGTTCAAGTGCACATTGCCAATCATATCTGGTGTCTCTATAGCGTGCTTTTACAAAGAAAATTTGTTTTTCACTGTTATAGATTGAATAGCAGTTACTTGTCTTCAAGCGGGTGTGTCAGGCCTACAGTGTGTGCTCTGCAGAACTGTTACAGTTCACATTGCCAATCATATCTGGTCTCACAGTAGCTTGCACGCATAGTACCACTAATCCCCCCAAAAAATGACAGGCAGAGGCAGGCCACCCCGCAGGGGCCGTCGTGGTCGTGGTGCTGTGATTCCCTTTTGCCCTAGAATAATGCCCAGTTTTCAGAAGCCACGTACCCTGAACTTGAAAAGTTCTGAGGACATAGTTGACTGGCTAACACAGGACACCCAATCTTGTACAGCCTCCGCTCGGAACCTTGACGCACCATCCTCCTCCAGCTTAGCTTCAGGCACCTCTCAAGATACCACTCACCCGCCTGCCGCCACCACCAAAACTAGCACCACAGCCGCTTTACTTGGCATGTCAGAGGAGTTAGTCACACACCCGTTTGAAGAAATGAGTGATGCGCAACCATTATTGCTAGAGGATGTAGATAACAGGGATATGTCTCAGGCAGGCAGCATTAAACACATGGAGGTACGGTGTGATGATGATGATGTTGTACCCGCTGCTGCTTCCTTTTCTGAGTTGTCAGATACAAGATGACGATGCGTCCATGGATGTCACGTGGGTGCCGCTCGGCAAGAAGAAGAACAGGGCGAAAGTTCAGATGGGGAGACAGAGAGGAGGAGGAGACGAGTTGGAAGCAGGGGGGGGTCGTCGCAAGGAGCTAGTGGCACAGTCAGACAGCATGCATCGGCGCCCGGGGTCAGCCCGACAGCACGCCAATCAACGCATGCTGTGTCCACCACCAGAATGCCGTCATTGCAGAGCTCAGCAGTGTGGCATTTTTTTTGTGTGTCTGCCTCTGACAACAGCGATGCCATTTGCAACCTGTGCCAAAGGAAACTGAGTCGTGGGAGGTCCAACACCCACCTAGGTACAACTGCTTTGCGTAGGCACATGATCTCACATCACAAACGCCTATGGGATCAACACATGAGTACAAGCAGCACGCCTACTCTAAGTCGCCATCCTCCTCCTGGTCTAGCATCTTCAGCCACGTCAACCACTGCTGTCCTTCTTGCCCCCTCTCAACCATCTGCCACTCCGTCTCCCGCCTTGAGCAGTTCCCGCTCATCTGCCCACAGTCATGTGTCTGTCAAGGACATGTTTGAGCGTAAGAAGCCAATGTCACCAAGTCACCCCCTTGCCCAGCGTCTGACAGCTGGCTTGTCCGAACTATTAGCCCGCCAGCTTTTACCATACAATCTGGTTGAGTCTGAGGCGTTCAAAAAATTTGTAGCTATTGGGACACCGCAGTGGAAGGTACCCGGCCGGAATTTCTTTTCACAAAAGGCAATCCCCAACTTGTACTCGATTGTGCAAAAGGAAGTCATGGCATGTCTGGCACACAGTGTTGGGGCAAGGGTCCATCTGACCACTGATACCTGGTCTGCAAAGCATGGTCAGGGCAGGTATATCACCTACACTGCGCATTGGGTAAACCTGCTGACGGCTGACAAGCAAGGAATGCGTGGCATTGCAGAGGAGTTGGTGACACCGCCACGAATTGCAGGCAGTCCTGCTGCCACCTCCTCTACTCCTCCTACTCCATCCTCTTCCATAACCTCCTCGGCTGAGTCGTCTTGTGCTGCTGCGTCTTGCTCCACATCAACGGCACCCCCCCAGCTCCCCAGGTACTATTCCACATCCCGGATACGGCAGTGTCACGCCGTCTTGGGTTTGACTTGCTTGAAAGCAGAGAGTCACACCGGACAAGCACTCCTGTCCGCCCTGAACGCACAGGTGGAAAAGTGGCTGACTCCGCAGCAACTGGATATCGGCAAAGTGGTGTGTGACAACGGAAAAAATTTGATAGCGGCATTGAAGTTGGGCAGGTTGACACATGTGCCGTGCATGGCACATTGTGTAATCTGATCGTACAACGCTTTGTGCATAAGTACACAGGCTTACAGGACGTCCTGAAGCAGGCCAGGAAGGTGTGTGGCCATTTCAGGCATTCCTACACGGCCATGGCTCACTTTGCCGATATCCAGCGGCGAAACAACATGCCAGTGAGGCGCTTGATTTGCGACAGCCCTACACGTTGGAATTCAACACTCCTAATGTTCGACCGCCTGCTCCAACAAGAAAAAGCTGTTAATTAATATTTGTATGACCGGGGTGCTAGGACAGCCTCTGGGGAGCTGGGAATTTTTTTGCCACGTTACTGGACGCTCATGCGCAATGCCTGTAGGCTCATGCGTCCTTTTGAGGAGGTGACAAACCTAGTCAGTCGCAACGAAGGCACCATCAGCGACATTATACCATTTGTTTTCTTCCTGGAGCGTGCCCTGCGAAGAGTGCTGGATCAGGCTGTAGATGAGCGTGAAGAGGAAGAGTTGTGGTCACCATCACCACCAGAAACAGCCTTATCAGCATCGCTTGCTGGACCTGCGGCAACGCTGGAAGAGGATTGTGAGGAAGAGGAGTCAGAGGAGGATTGTAGCTTTGAGGAGGAGGAGGAGGAGCAAGACCAAACACAACAGGCATCCCAGGGTGCTCGTTGTCACCTATCTGGTACCCGTGGTGTTGTACGTGGCTGGGGGGAAGAACATACCTTCAATGACATCAGTGAGGAGGAGGAACGGGAAATGAGTAGCTCGGCATCCAACCTTGTGCAAATGGGGTCTTTCATGCTGTCCTGCCTGTTGAGGGACCCTCGTATAAAAAGGCTGAAGGAGAACGACCTGTACTGGGTGTCCACGCTACTAGACCCCCGGTATAAGCAGAAAGTGGCGGAAATGTTACCGAATTACAACAAGTCAGAAAGGATGCAGCATTTGCAAAATAAATTAAAAAGTATGCTTTACACAGCGTATAAGGGTGATGTCACAGCACAACGGGAATCTAACAGGGGGAGAGGTGGAAGTCATCCTCCTCCTCCTCCTCCCACGACCACGCCGGCAAGGACAGGACGCTTTAAAGACGTGTTGTTGATGGAGGACATGCGGACCTTTTTAAGTCCTATGCATCGCCACAGCCCTTCGGGATCCACCCTCAGAGAGCGACTCGACCGACAGGTAGCAGACTACCTCGCCTTAACTGCAGATATCGACACTCTGAGGAGCGATGAACCCCTTGACTACTGGGTGTGCAGGCTTGACCTGTGGCCTGAGCTATCCCAATTTGCGATAGAACTTCTGGCCTGCCCCGCTTCAAGTGTCCTGTCAGAAAGGACCTTCAGTGCAGCAGGAGGTATTGTCACTGAGAAGAGAAGTCGCCTAGGTCAAAAAAGTCTAGATTACCTCACCTTTATTAAGATGAATGAGGGATGGATCCCGAAGGGACTGACACTGGGCGATACATTCGATTAAAAAAGGCCTGATGAGATGAGCTGCCTTGGGCTAAAAATGGTCCACACGCTGCTGTATTTTAGCTCTGAATGACGTTTGACTTGCGTGACTTATCCGCCACCAACTAGGGTTCAAGCCGCAATGTTTTAGGGCACTTTCTGCCTGTGAAACAAACATCAATTTTTCTGGCCGCTGCTACTGCAGCGGCTGCAACAATACCAAATTTTTCAGGCATGTGTACATGCCTAATTTTTAGGCCCACTGGTGCAGCACTGTGGCTTCAAAAACCAAACCAAAAAAAAATCCTCCAAGATGGCACCAATATACCAGTGGTCTAAGCATCTTCCCACCTTGGTCTAAAAAAGGGGAGGTGATTCAACAATTAAAAATCTCTGCCATTTACACGTCCACTGATAGGAGACGCGGAAGGTATTAAACTGATCAGAACAATACTAAACTCACCACTCCTATCTGGTGGCACATTAGCTTGCCCGCGCAGTGCCCCAAATTTCAAGTAAGAGGACCGACCAAGCATCTTCTTCCATCTCCCTGTTACATAAATCAATGCCATATCCATAGAAATTGTAGAGAATATCCAGGATAGTTTTACAGGGCCAAATCATGTCGCCTGTTGAAAGAGGTGACCTTGCTCGGGTCCCAGGTGTGCGGTTCCTAAAATGGCTGCCATATACACGTCGACGTGCGAGTGGTGGCTTTTAAACTAAAGGGGGGACCTATTGCCCCCCCACCCCCACCCCTGAGCGGCGGGTGGCGGCCCTAAAGTAAAAAAAGGGGGGAGGACCTATTGTCCTGAGCGGTGGGTGGGGCTCTCTAAACAAGAATAAGGGGGGGGGACCTAATGTCCTCCCCCTGGCCCCCACCCCTGAGCGGTGGGTGGGGCCCCTAATTACAAATTTGGGGGAGACCTAATGTCCTCCCCCCTGGCCCCCACCCCTGAGCGGTGGGTGGGGGCCCTAAAGTAAAAAAAGGGAGGAGGACCTATTGTCCTGAGCGGTGGGTGGGGCTCTCTAAACAAGAATAAGGGGGGGGACCTAATGTCCTCCTCCTGGCCCCCACCCCTGAGCGATGGGTGGGGGCCCTAAACTAGAATAAGGGGGGGACCTGATGTCCTCACCCCTTGCCCCCACCCCTGAGTGGTGGGTGGGGCCCCTAATTACAAATTTGGGGGGGACCTAATGTCCTCCCCCCTGGCCCCCACCCCTGAGCGGTGGGTGGGGGCCCTAAAGTAAAAAAGGGAGGAGGACCTATTGTCCTGAGCGGTGGGTGGGGCTCTCTAAACAAGAATAAGGGGGGGGACCTAATGTCCTCCTCCTGGCCCCCACCCCTGAGCGGTGGGTGGGGGCCCTAAATACAAATTGGGGGGGACCTAAAGTCCTCCCCCTGGCCCCCACCCCTGAGCGGTGGGTGGGGGCCCTAAACTAGAATAAGGGGGGGACCTAATGTCCTCACCCCCGGCCCCCACCCCTGAGCGGTGGGTGGGGGCCCTAAACATAAATTGGGGGGGCAGACCTAATGTCCTCCCCCTGGCCCCCACCCCTGAGCGGTGAGTGGGGGCCCTAAACAAAAATAAGGGGGGGGGCCTAATGTCCTCCCCCTTGCCCCCACCCCTGAGCGGTGGGTGGGGGCCCTAAACTAGAATAAGGGGGGGACCTAATGTCCTCACCCCTTGCCCCCACACCTGAGCGGTGGGTGGGGCCCCTAATTACAAATTTGGGGGGGGACCTAATGTCATCCCCCCTGACCCCCACCCCTGAGCGGTGGGTTGGGGCCCTAAAGTAAAAAAGGGAGGAGGACCTATTGTCCTGAGAGGTGTGTGGGGCTCTCTAAACAAGAATAAGGGGGGGGACCTAATGTCCTCCTCCTGGCCCCCACCCCTGAGCGGCGGGGACATTAGGTCACCCCCCTTATTCCAATTTAGGGCCCCCACCCACCGCTCAGGGGTGGGGGCCAGGGGGAGGACATTAGGTCCCCCCTTATTAGTATTTATGGCCCCCACCCACCGCTCAGGGGTGGGGGCCAGGGGGGAGGACATTAGGTTCCCCCCCCTTATTTTACTGAAGGGCCCCCACCCACCGCTTAGGGTTGGGGGCCAGGGGGGAGGACATTAGGTCCCCCCTTATTAGTATTTAGGGCCCCCACCCACCGCTCAGGAGTGGGGACCAGAGGGGAGGACATTAGGTCCCCCCCCTTATTAGTATTTAGGGCCCCCACCCACCGCTCAGGGGTGGGGACCAGGGGGGAGGACATTAGGTTCCCCCCCTTATTTTACTGTAGAGCCCCCACCCGCCGTTCGGGGGGGGGCAATAAGTCCCGCCTTCAGGTCCGAAGCCCCAACTCACGCAGCACGGGTGGGGGCTCGGGGGGGGGACTTTTTTTTTTTAGTGAGCAGCATAGGCTGCTCACTGTTTAATAGACATGCCCCTACTCGCAGTATAGCGAGCAGGGGCATAATTTACTAATACTAAGTAATCTTTACTTAGTATTAGTAAATTTGGCTGAAAGACCAATTTAGGTCTTTCAGCTTCCTTGACCTCGGCTTTCCCTTGACCATTCTGTCTTTCAACTTATTAATCAGGCCATTCTAAGGACCGGTTTACGTTCTGTCTTTTTTTCCATTCTATGTAGATGTTACATAGTTTTGCATGTTGGATCACAT
Organism: Pelobates fuscus; assembly: GCF_036172605.1. Classification (NCBI taxonomy): domain Eukaryota; kingdom Metazoa; phylum Chordata; class Amphibia; order Anura; family Pelobatidae; genus Pelobates; species Pelobates fuscus. The sequence goes on from NC_086319.1 coordinate 171,130,473, forward strand.
TAGTAGTCGTGACAATCACCTTAGCAAATATATATGCACCTAACTCGGGCCAGGTATCCTTTATAGGCTCCTGTTTGAAAAAATTAGAAGCTTTTACAGAGGGGACACTGGTCGTTGGTGGGGATTGGAATATGGTGCTAGATTATACATTTGATAGCTTTTCACAGGCTAGAGATACACAGTATTACCAGAGGTCGCTATTTTTAACTACATTGCACTCCCATCAATTGATTGATTCCTGGCGAATTACTCACCCACAGGATAGGATAGGAATACACATTTTATTCACCAGCAGTCGGTAGCTATTTAAGGATAGATATGTTTTTTGTTAGTCATAAACATTTACACCTGCTTAAAGGATCACTATAGGGTCAGGAACACAAACATGTATTCCTGACCCTATAGTGTTAACACCACCATCTAGCCCCCCTGGGCCTCTCATGCCTCCATAAATATAATAAAAATCTTACTGTATGCAAGCCTGAAGCTGTAAATCTGCATGCTGTTAGACTCAGAAAAACAAACAGTCTGCTGACATCATCAGAAGTGGTAGCCTGATCCAATCTCAATGCTTCACCATAGGATTGGCTGAGACTGACAAAGAGGCAGATCAGGGGCAGAGTCGGCATGATTCAAACACAGCCCTAGCCAATCAGCATCTCCTCATAGAGATTGTGGTGGAATCTCGGTAAAAATAAATTTAGTAGGCCGAGATTACCACGTGGCATGTGTACGTGCATATGCTGACGTATCGATCAGTTGGTTGCACGAGGCAAGATACGATCAGTAGTGTACGGAGCATGTGCAAGAATACAGGATGTAGTATTCCCCTCCTCCATTGTGCTGGACAGGCCATGCGGTCAAGCAGGAAGTTAATTCTTATTTGTATTGATTGGTTAAGAGGATGTGCGGGTGGAGCTTAATATGGGAGGAGTTATGTGCCTATATAAGGAGCCTGCACTATTGTCCGGGGCTCAGAACTTGCTGTATTTTGGTGACATTAGTCCCTCTGAGTCCCGATCGGTGATCCAATAAAGAATCTCTTCCTTCCTGAAGAAACCTGTGTCCATCTCTCTGTGCTTGGCTTCCGTCAGTTTCTCCGGTATCATTTGGTGCATTGGCCGGGAAGCCCATCGTTCAACGGTAGCTGAGAGGCAGAGGCGTGAGACGGTCTATCTTTGCCCACGTTCTCTACGGCTGCACCCCTAAACTTCTGCGTGGACCTCCCTTCGTCTCGGCGCCACTGGTCTGTTGTCCAGGAGATCATCGGCCTCTACGTAAGAAGTGCTGGGGTGTCCCCGTCGATGAGTGTGAACTCAGGTTCAGGAACGAGGAGGTAAGACAACTGCTGTTTTAGACGGCGGACCCACTAGGGGTATACCGATTGTGCGGTAGGCCCAAAAGGGGTTTAAATCTGTGTATGGAATCTGCCCCCTCTGTCGGAGGGAAGGAGCGAAGGCGCACCGCTCAATCGAACGCTCTTTAGTAAGACCGTTTGATTTGGTTTGGAGTCAGGCGGGGTTCTGTGTAAATAGCCCTAGCCGGACACCGGTGTCTTGTCTAGACTAGCGTTCTAGGGTGTACAATTTGTTCGCTAGGTCGGAGGGACCGGGAGACTAAGCAGACTCTGATGTACATTATCGTTTGCTAGATCTCAACCTATCTTGGCTAAGTGGGAAGGCGTGTAAATTTGGAACCCACTAGACTATTGATAGAGTAGAAAGACTAAGAGGGTTCTGTTGTATATTTACTGACACTGTATATAAGTACTAATCATTGTCGTCTATTGCATGTTTAACACCATAACCACTAATAATTGTATTGTGACCTTAAATTGTGCTTTGACCTATGCTAACCGTACTGTAACCGCTATTTGTAAAAGACGATGTTACTGGGGTGTGTTATAGACGGGTAATTCATATATAGAGAATTATAGCGTGGGTGACTGTATAGTTTCGCCAAAGGGCATAATATTGATTATTTAGTGACTGGTGTAACAGCTGTGTGTGTACGGGAATTCCCTGAGTGTTTATTGTGTTATTGTGTACGTTTCACTTGGTAACTGTACCACGTGGTGCTGTTGCCAGAGGAAACGGGTGTGACTGTTGAATAGAACGCGTGCATAGTATTCGTTGTCAACGACGTTCCATTGATAAGTATGGGCGCGTCGGAGTCAACGATTTTGGATCCCTTAGGATGTATGGTAAAGAATTTTAAAAAGGGATTTAAAACATGTGATTTTGGGGTTAAAATGTCTCCTGTACGTTTGGTCACTTTGTGCACTAGGGAGTGGCCTACTTTGGTTGCGGCATGGCCGCCACGTGGCAGTTTGGATCCAACTCTGGTACAGCGTGTACACGTGGCTGTATCAGGTAGGCCTGAACTTTACGGACAGTTTCCATATATTGATTGTTGGAGACAGGCCGTAAACGACTCGCCAAGATGGATTCGGATATGCCACGAGGAGCAATGTCGCCTCATGGTGGCCAGGACTTGTTTGTCCACTAGGACTATGGTTAGGCCCATTTTGGACACGCCCCCTGAGTCCGAGATCCCTTTGCTGCCCCCTTACTTCCCTTTAGGAGGAAATGGTACGAGTACAGGAAGTTCTACACCCCTTCCCCCATTGCCCCCATCCACTTCCGCTTCCTCCTCCAGTGCAGAATCCACCCCCCCTCGTATTAAACCTCCCCTTCCGGAACCAGAACCAACCCCCGTTAGATCTGAATATCCTGATTTGGCGCCACTTCAAACTTCCGGTCAAGCTTCTTCTAGCTCGGCTCGGAGTGTTCTATTCACCGACTTTTCCCAAAATCAAGCTCCCACATCCTCATGCTTTATTACCCCCCGACTGGAACCCATAACTGACGCCCCTCCACGTAGCCCTATACTAACCCGACAACTGACCGGTACCCAACAACTCAAACATTACCAGATGCCCCTTCGTCTGAATCCTGGGTCAGCCTATCTCGATGCCGCAGGTCAAATGGCATATGCTGACCCAGTCTTCGTATATGTCCCGTTCACGACTACCGATCTCTTGAATTGGAAGACCCACAACTCCTCGTACACTGAGAAACCACAAGCTATGACCGATCTGTTCACCTCGATAGTTCAGACACATAATCCGACATGGGCTGATTGCCAGCAGTTATTAATGACATTGTTCAATAATGAGGAAAGGACTAGGATTAACCAAGCGGCCATTAAAGCGCTAGAGGATGAAGCCCGTGCTTTAAACCAAGCCAATCCAGCAGCATGGGCCGCAACACATTACCCTAACACCGATCCCGACTGGAATGTTAATGGCGCAGATATGGTTCAACTAAAAGCCTATAGAGACGCTATAATTGCTGGCATGAAAGCCGGAGGGAAGAAAGCTATTAATATGTCGAAGACAGTTGAGGTGATTCAGAAAAGTGATGAAGCGCCCAGTGTCTTTTATGACCGATTATTGGAGGCATACCGCTTGTATACCCCCTTTAATCCGGAAGACGCTGATAATTCCCGAATGGTAAACTCCGCCATTGTCAGCCAAGCTTACGGAGATATTAAGCGCAAGCTACAAAAGTTAGAAGGGTTCGCAGGTATGTCTATCACCCAACTAATGGAGGTAGCAAATAAGGTGTACATGAACAGGGAAACAGAAAGTAAGAAAGAGGAAGAGCGCAAGATGCGTAGAAAGGCAGATATGCTAGCGGTAGCAATCGCAGGCGTAGATAGACGGGGAACAGATAGAGGCGATAGTAGATGGAATAGGGAGCCTTTGAGTAGGAATCAGTGCGTGTATTGCAAGGAAGAAGGGCATTGGAAAAACGAGTGTCCGCAAAGAGAGCAGTACGAGAGAGACCTACCCAGGGCAGGTTACGGAAACTTTAGAGGCAGAGCGAGAGGTAGAGGAGGCCCCGGAGGAAGTAATGGTAATAGAGGAAGTGTAAGGGAAGACAGGTACTATCCAGCAGCGCAAAGGTCCCGCGATAGAGAAGGTAGGGACTTTGTAGGATTGGCTGACACGGTCATGGAGGACTATTGATACCGACCGGGCTCCATCCCCCTTGGTCGAGCGGAGCCTATGGTCGATGTATCAATAGGGGGAAAAAGGAGTGCGTTCATGATCGACACTGGTGCTGAACATTCGGTGGTGACTAACCTAGTTGCTCCTCCATCTGGAAGAACTATTACTGTAATAAGAGCAACTGGAAGAAGTGCTGCAAAACCGGTTCTTAAAAGTCGACTCTGTACATTGGGAGGCCACGTAGTAAAACATCAATTCCTTTACATGCCTGAATGTCCAGTCCAATTGTTGGGACGTGATATGCTATCCAAATTACAAGCGCAGATTACGTTCCTACCAAATGGAACAACATCCTTAAAGTTTAATGGACCTTCAGGTATTATGACATTATCCGTACCAAAGGAAGAAGAGTGGCGACTTTATACAGCGTTGACTATCCAAAACCCTAGGAGTGATGAATCCTTATTCAACATACCAGGAGTTTGGGCAGAGAACAACCCACCAGGACTGGCCCGCAATATTCCACCTATTAAAATCGAACTAAAACTTGGGGTTTATCCAGTGAGCCTACGGCAATATCACATCCCGCAGAAGGCTAAGAAGAACATCCAATCCTATCTGGATAAGTTCATACGGTATGGTATCCTAAAATTCTGTACTTCCCCCTGGAACACCCCATTGCTGCCTGTTCAAAAGCCCGGTACAGATGAGTATCGACCTGTGCAGGACTTGAGAGCAGTCAATGATGCGGTTGTTAGTATACATCCAGTTGTGCCCAATCCATATAACCTGCTTGCTTTAATTCCGGGCGGGGCTACCTATTTTACAGTTTTAGACCTCAAAGATGCCTTCTTTTGCCTCCGAATTGCCGCAGAAAGCCAATGTATCTTCGCTTTCCAATGGGAAAACGCTGTGACGGGCTCAAAACGCCAAATGACCTGGACAAGACTGCCCCAAGGGTTTAAAAATTCACCTACCCTATTTGGTTCAGCTCTAAGTCAAGATCTACTGGATTTCGAGTCCATCCCAGGAGAGTGTGTATTGTTACAATATGTAGATGACTTGTTGATAGCAGCAGTTACAAAGGAAATATGTCAGCAAGCAACGCACGATCTACTACACATTCTCTGGAAGGCAGGATACAAGGTGTCTAGAAGGAAGGCTCAGTTGTGTTTGCCAACTGTCAAATATCTGGGATTCCATATCTCTGAAGGTCAAAGAATTATGGGGCCAGAGAGAAAAGAAGCTGTGTGCCAAATACCGATACCCAAGAATAGAAGACAAGTGCGAGAATTCTTGGGGGCAGCAGGCTTCTGTAGGATATGGATTCCCAGCTACGCGATATTGGCAAAACCTCTGTATGCAGCTATCAAAGGTACAGAGCATGACCCCTTCTTATGGACTCAAGAACAGCAAACGGCATTTGAAGATGTGAAGAAGGCTTTGATGAGTGCCCCAGCATTAGGTCTACCTGATCACACACGACCATTCTACCTGTATGTACATGAGCAAAGAAGAATGGCTGTGGGAGTATTGACACAGTACTTGGGATCATGGCAAAGACCTGTTGCCTACATGTCTAAGCAACTGGATGCAGTGGCCAGCGGACTTCCACCTTGTCTAAGAGCCGTAGCTGCAGCCGCCCTGCTAGTAGCTGAAGCCGATAAACTCACTCTGGGTCAAGAACTTTATGTACGAGTTCCACATGCAGTACAGACGTTGTTGGATTATAAAGGAAATCATTGGTTTAGTAACAGCCGTATGACCAAGTATCAAGCAATGTTGTGTGAAAACCCAAGAGTGCATTTAGAGACTGTAAATACCTTAAATCCAGCTACCCTTTTGCCACAACCTACTGAAAGTCAACATGATTGTTTGGAAGTGATGGATGAAGTATTTTCAAGTAGACCAGATCTTCGTGATTTTCCCATCCAGAACCCCGATGTTCAATATTACACCGACGGCAGTAGTTATGTGAAAGAAGGGATCCGCTATGCAGGATATGCAGTAACAACGATAGACAAGGTGATAGAAGCTCGACCACTGGCAAAAGGAACATCAGCACAAAAGGCAGAATTGATAGCACTGACACGAGCGTTACAATTGGCTGAAGGTTTAAGAGTGAACATCTACACGGACTCCAAGTATGCGTTTTTAACCACTCATGCCCACGGAGCTTTGTATAAAGAAAGAGGACTATTGAATTCAGAAGGCAAAGAAATCAAGTACGCAGCTGAAATCCTACAACTACTGGAAGCAGTGTGGGAGCCGAAAGAAGTCGGTATTATACATTGTCGAGCGCATCTGAGAGGAGATGGTGATGTAACCAAAGGAAATCGGATGGCAGATAGTGCAGCTAAGCGTGCCGCTGAATCAGAAAGACAGGAATATGTGGAGCATATAGCTGCTCTTATACCAACTCCACTGTCTCAATGGACTCCAGTTTATACAGCTCAAGAAGAGGAGTGGTTAAAAACTGAACCTGGAAAATATTTGGAGAACAGATGGTATCAGTTAGAAGATGGAAGAATAGTCATTCCAGCATCACTAGCGGTAGAAATTGTCCAAAATTATCACAACGGGACACATTCTGGGAGAGACAGCACAGAAGAATCTCTCAGAAAACATTTCTACATACCAAGATTGTCCAACTTGACTCAGGCCATTGTACGAAGATGTGTAACGTGTGCTAAAAATAATGCAAGGCAAGGACCAGTAAAGCCACCAGGAGTCCAGTTTATGGGGGGACTCCCCATGTCCGATTTACAAATTGACTATACAGTAATGCCTAAATCTGGTGGACATCGCTACCTACTGGTAGTTGTGTGCACCTATTCAGGCTGGGTAGAAGCATGTCCTACTCGTACAGAGAAAGCAGGAGAAGTTGTGAGATTCCTGCTACGAGAAATAATACCCCGATATGGACTACCCTGCTCTATAGGATCGGACAATGGTCCAGCTTTTGTTCATCAGTGCCTACAACAACTGACTCATATGCTTGGTATAAAGTGGAGGCTTCATACGGCATATAGACCCCAGAGTTCTGGTAAGGTAGAGAGAATGAATAGAACTATTAAGAATCAGTTGGCTAAAATGTTTCAGGAAACCCAACTTAAGTGGAACGTTCTCTTACCCATAGCTCTATTGCGAATCCGCAGTACACCTACCAGAAGGATGGGCCTCTCTCCTTTTGAAATCATGTATGGGCGACCAGTTACTTGGGTTACTTGGTAACTTAAGGGGGGATTTGAGTCAGTTGGGAGAAGGAATTACCCGGCAGCAGGTTGTAGAGTTGGGTAAGACTATGGAGGAGGTACAGAAATGGATACAAGATAGATTACCTGTGAATATTTATCCCCCAGTTCATAGTTACCACCCAGGAGACCAAGTGTGGATTAAAGAGTGGAATAATGTACCGTTAGGGCCCAAGTGGAGAGGTCCTTATGTTGTTCTTTTGTCTACCCCTACAGCGATAAAAGTAGCCGAAGTGACTCCGTGGATACATCACTCCAGGGTTAAACCAGCAGCAGTCGATTCTTGGCACGCTACAGCAGATCCAGAGAATCCCTGCAAGATCCGGTTAAAGCGCACGACTCAGTCGGAGTGACGAGGAACCTTGTGGATTACAAATTTTATTGTTTCAGAGATTTGGTAAGTGAGTGAGAAGGCCATAATAAAGCCTGTCCGCTCACCAACGAGTGTATAAGTCAGGAAAAGTCTCGAAGGGACCCCTGTGAAGACGAGCAGAACTCCATTCCCTGCAGCCCTTACATCCTGGAAGCTGAGGTGCCTTCGCACGGACGAAGACTGAGGATGACGACGAAAGATGTATTCTTAATAATGTTTTTCTATGAGTATTTTTATATTCAGGAAGGTAGAGGTACCGACACTCCTAGCTGTGAGGTATGCATTAAGACTACAAGAACAGGTAACCATATTTCCCAGACCCTAATTTGGCATTCGCAATACGAGTGTAAAGGAGATGTATCAAGATGTAGATACTTAAATATAGAATATAGTGTGTGCCATTTAGGAGTAGGAGAACCTAAGTGCTTCAGTCCAGAGTATCAACCCCGTACAATTTGGTTGACTCTCAGGAATGGAGATCCTCAGGGGACCCTAATTAACAAAACGGTATTAGAATCCGTATATTCTTCAGGTGTTCTGCTATTTGATGCGTGTAAAGCGATATCAAGTGGTAGAAAGCCGTGGAATGTATGTGGGGATCTTAGATGGGAGAGGACGTATGGGTCTAACGATAAATATATTTGTCCCAGTAGTAAAAATAAGTATGTGAGTCCTAGATGCACAAATAGAGATTATAACTTTTGCCCATATTGGTCTTGTGTGGGGTGGGCAACTTGGGGACAGACAGTAGACAAGGACATGATTGTGACTAAGTTGCCTACCAGTCCATATTGTAAGTCTATGGAATGCAATCCAGTCCATATACTTATAAATAACCCCGACAAGTTCTTAGATAAATATGGTAATTTATTTGGGTTTCAAATATATGGGACGGGTTTAGATCCTGGGACAGTATTGTTTATAGGGATAGAGACTGATACGGTATCCTCCCAAACTCATCAAGTATACCATTCCTTTTATGAAGAGATGAGCATAGATAATAAGATCCCCCATAATGCTAAAAACCTGTTCATTGATTTAGCCGAAAGTATTGCCGGTAGTCTTAATGTTACCAACTGCTATGTGTGTGGAGGTACTAACATGGGAGACCAATGGCCTTGGGAAGCAAAGGAGGTAATGTCCGGTTCTGAGGCAGTTGACCAATTAATATCTACACAAGCCGATTATCATATGAGTGTTAGAGGTAAATCTGAGTGGAGATTAAAGACCTCCATCATAGGTTATGTTTGCATAGCAAGGAAAGGAATGATGTATAATACTTCTGTAGGAGAATTAACTTGTCTAGGGCAAAAAGCTTATGATGATGATACAAAGAATACAACTTGGTGGTCGGCTTCAAATGTCTCAGAACCATCTAACCCGTTTGCAAAATACGCCAATTTAAAGGATGTGTGGTTTGATCTATCCATCACATCTAACTGGAGAGCCCCAGCAAATTTGTACTGGATCTGTGGTAAGAAAGCCTATTCAGAGTTGCCACAGGACTGGGAGGGGGCATGTGTGTTGGGTATGCTCAAGCCATCCTTCTTCTTGTTACCTATTGAAACAGGTGAGACTTTAGGTGTTAAAGTGTATGATGTGAATCATAGGAAGAAAAGGGGACCCATAGAGATAGGCACCTGGGAAGATAATGAATGGCCTCCCCAGCGTATTATAGATTACTATGGGCCAGCCACGTGGGCAGAGGATGGTACCTTTGGTTATAGAACCCCAATTTATATGCTCAACCGTATTATAAGATTACAGGCAGTGGTTGAGATCATTACTAACGAGACATCACAAGCGCTCAATCTTCTAGCAAAGCATAATACCAGGACGAGGACAGCAGTATACCAAAATAGATTAGCTCTGGATTACCTTTTGGCAGTAGAGGGAGGTGTATGTGGGAAGTTTAACCTGAGCAATTGCTGTCTTCAAATAGATGACGAAGGGCAAGCAATAGCTGAGCTTACTAGCCATATGGTTAAACTAGCGCATGTGCCTACTCAGGTGTGGAAAGGGTACAATCCAAGTAGTTGGTTTGGTAGCTGGTATGAGTGGTTTGGAGGGCTTAAGGCAGTGGTAGGTGGAGTCCTACTGATTTTAATGTTGTGTCTACTCCTGCCGTGTCTTATACCCTTAGTAGTTAGGTCTGTGCAAAGCCTGATCGAAAATATAGCAGAGAGGAAGGCTGCTGCACAGATAATGGCAATTTATAAATATAAGGCTCTAGATCAGGGAGGACCAATGCAGGAAGATGAGTGTTGAAGATTCACATCATAGATAAGTCTGATCTGGTTCATGGTAACTTGCGGTGTATGCAAACTAAGGTTAAGTGATGCCTCAAGTAATTGTGAAATATCAAGAGGCATCAAAGGGGGGAATGTGGTGGAATCTCGGTAAAAATAAATTTAGTAGGCCGAGATTACCACGTGGCATGTGTACGTGCATATGCTGACGTATCGATCAGTTGATTGCACGAGGCAAGATACGATCAGTAGTGTACGGAGCATGTGCAAGAATACAGGATGTAGTATTCCCCTCCTCCATTGTGCTGGACAGGCTATGCGGTCAAGCAGGAAGTTAATTCTTATTTGTATTGATTGGTTAAGAGAATGTGCGGGTGGAGCCTAATATGGGAGGAGTTATGTGCCTATATAAGGAGCCTGCACTATTGTCCGGGGCTCAGAACTTGCTGTATTTTGGTGACATTAGTCCCTCTGAGTCCCGATCGGTGATCCAATAAAGAATCTCTTCCTTCCTGAAGAAACCTGTGTCCATCTCTCTGTGCTTGGCTTCCGTCAGTTTCTCCGGTATCAAGATGAATTGAATCAATGAATCTCTATGAGGAAAGTTCAGTGTCTGCATGCAGAGGGAGGAGATACTGAATGTGTGGATGCATTTTTGGCAGCCATGACCCAGGAAGGATCTCTAACAGCTATATGAGGAGTGGCCAGTGAAGTAATCACTAGGCTGTAATGTAAACACTGCATTTTCTCTGAAAAGACAGTGTTTACAGCAAAGGGCCTGAAGGTAATGATTCTACTCACCAGAACAAATTCAAAAAGCTGTAGTTGTTCTGGTGACTATAGTGTCCCTTTAAAGGAGCCTTAATTGGAAATATCAAGTGGTCAGATCATGCCCCTATATTCCTCAGGCGGAACGCCAATTGGCGCCTAAGACTCTCCTTGATGACCCACAGATGATTGAGGACCTATTTACAACAATCTCTCACTACTTTACAGAAAATTATACACCAGATATGACTGATCCTTGGATATGTGAAGCACACAAAGGGGTGACTCGGGGTATTCTAATTAAATGGGGATCTTGACTTAAAAGGGAGAAAGAGAAAAAATACATTCCCTCACTAGAGTAATGCATGACTCAGAAATCAACCCCAAACAGATCCCATCACAAGACAATTTCGCCGAACAGTAAATAGATTAAAACTCTGATCCCTTTTTGCACTGGAGGCGCAGAGAGCGGCACAGATGACACAGAGCTTCTTTTACACATACGGCAATCAGAGTGAGAAATTACACAGCACGGATACTGGGGCCATCGAAGGGACTCATATGTCCCGAGCGCGCAGCCCTTTTACAGGAGAGCCCTACGATTGACTTCAGCCTACCTATAGCAGAGCCTTACGATTGACTTCATTCACTACAGCAGGATTGACCAGCTACCCGCTGATACAGTGTGGCGATCATTTTTACAACCATCAGGAATTGGTTCCATCCACTCCATTCAGACCATCTTTCACAGACTACAGAATCTTCCTACAGGACACAGCAGAAAGAAATAGACGACATTGGTGAGATCAACCCACGGATAGTGGGTAACATATAGTGCACTATATACTGGACTGCTACTTATCAGGACTTTAGTATTTTGCATTTTTTCCATTTTTTCATTTTTCTTATTCTCAATTTTTTTCAACTTTTTTCATTTTTTTACACTTTTTTTCGATTTTGCTATTTTCTCCTAGAATTTTCTCTTATTTTTTCACTATTTTATTTTTTCATTTTCCCACATGATTTTTTATTTTTCTTTTGCGCTTAAGATCACCAATTAACGTGTACAGATATACAGACTTTGAACTATTCATTGAACAAAGGAGGATACTGTGTCTAGATATATGTATATAGTTGGTGTATATAGGATGAATTTTGTGTTACTTTGATGAAATACCACCATCTTTATGGTTTATTCTTAAAAGCTTTTCAATAAATACTATGAAATTGAACATAGGTTTAACTATCACTTATTGTCATTGATTGAGTGCGGTATTCATATTTTGTTTATGATATTGATTAGGAGGTTTTTTGTGGGGTTATACCTCGAATACCGGCACCTAACACTTAATTGAGTGCCAGCACATATTGTTTTTTTGTGAGAAATTATTGGCCAGGGCACTGAAAGCGAAACTTCTGAAAACATTTATACCTAAAATTAAAAATAAAGATGGGAATCGATGTAACACCACTGACTCTATGGCTGCATCCTTTAGGGACTTCTTTAAGGATCTTTACAATCTACCTCTTTCTGATCGCACGCCCTCCGACCTAGAGAACCATCTTTCCACGAACATCCCATTTAAGGTACCTAGTTTGACAACAGACCAATTAGAAACTCAGTTTACTTCAGTTTACTCCTCAGTAATTAAAACTATGCCTAAGGGCAAAAGCCCAGGCACAGATGGTCTAACTGCACGCTATTGTCAACTTTTCCAGACTACCCTTGGACCACACTTACTTAGGAAACGGATTCACTCCAGGTGCCCCCCTGCCACCACGATGCTGAGAGCTGCGATTACAGTTCTACATAAAACAGGGAAGGACCTGGAGGTCTGTAGTAGTTATAGACCTATCTCACTTATTAATCTTGATTTAAAAATATTTGTCAAATTAATAGGAAATAGGCTCAAGCCCCTTATGCCTGGGCTGATCCACTCTGATCAAGGGGTTTTTGTTCCTTGCCACAAGGTCTTTGACAGGGTGGATTGATCCTATCTATTTACTTTATTAGTGGCTCTGGGGTTTGGGCCTAGACTCCGGAACTGGATACAGGCACTCTATAGAGGCTCCACATCTAGTATTCGAGTTGATGGCCAATTATCTACATCTTTTGCCATAAGCAATGGCACCCGTCAGGGATGCCGGTTACCTCCTCTTCTCTTTGTTTTTGCAATAGAACCATTCCTTACAGCCATTCGGTATAACATATGTATTAATGGATACAGATTCACTGGTGGAGAGGTTAAGGTTTCCGCATTTGCAGATGATGTTTTACTCACGATCACAGACCCATACTTTACCTTCACTACAGATGGAACTAGAGAAATTTGTCGTACTTTTGAATTCTAAGGTTAACATAGGCAAATGTGAGTTATTGGGGATTTCTGTACACACTAGATTGAAAGAGCAAATACAGAGAAAATATAAATATAAGTGGGCAGACACTGGGTTAACTTACTTAGGTGTGCGACTGATAGCACATTATAAAGAACTATATAAATTAAATTACGGACCGCTAGTAGAAAGCATACGGTAAGACTTAAAAAAATGGGATATGCCCTTTTTCTCCAAGATGGGTAGAGTAAACATCATAAAAACCATGGATCTCCCCAAAGTTCTCTACTTGTTCCAGACCATGCCTATCTTGGCACTGGGAGAGTTCTTCCGTAGAATGCGGTCTCTGTTCACCTCTTTTATCTGGAGTAATAAAACTCCACACATCGCTTACAATATACTCACATCTCCTATAGATAGAGGTGGATTGGACCTCCCACACTTATATAGATATTTTGTGGCTGTGCTGTTTATGCGAATAAGGGAGTGGACTGCCAAGGATAAGAAAAAAACATGGCATGTTCTGGAGCAGAGCTTCACAAAAGCTAGGCTAAACACACTCCCATGGTAAACATGCCAACTAAGAGCACTCTCACCTACTACACACCCAATTATCCATCAAACAGATATGGAGACGTTTTAAAGACGCCTGGGGACTGGCACTAGGTCTATCTGCATACTTTCCCATAGCATTTAACCCTGATTTCAAGAACCACATGGTAGTAATTTATTAACTAGATTAACGGGGGTCCCAGACCCGGAGATTAACCAATGGTTCTGTCACGTCCTGCTCTGATCTGTGGAGATGTCTGGCCTTGGCTTCTAGTATCCAGTACTCTTGTTTTAATTCTTGTTTAGTTTTTCTTGTTTTTTTTGGTTTTCTATTCTATGTCTGGTTTTCTTTATGCTGGGTTTCTGGGTTCATTCCTATAATCCACCCCTGGATTTCCCAGTCTCTTGGATTCATTTAAATGTTTGTTTTATGGTGCCACACCTGTTTGTTTTCAGTCATTCATTATGTGTCACAGTTCCTGCAGGCAGCTGCTCAAAGCTTCTGCCCTTTCTTGCAGGTAAGTGCTATATATGTGTTCTGAATCTGTGGTTATTTTAGCATACATTAGGCAGTGTAGGACCTGCCAGATATGGGGTACATTGGCGTTGTTGGCAGGCTTATGCAATGTATGATCATATAGTGTGACTAAATCCCCATGATTTCCATATGTAGTACTTAGTTATTTCTCCTCTTGTTTTGCCTATGTTATCCTGTCTTGTTTTAGTTTGTATACCCAGTCCATGTACAGTCCTGTCCAGTCCAGTCATGCCCATGTTATGTTCATGTTTTCCTCATGTCTTGTGTATATGTTCTGGGTTTAGCTTTCTATCCTTCTCTGGTTCTGGGTTCTATTAGTTCTGTCTTGTTTTCATGTTTGGTGTCTATCTCTAGTCTTTCCTTGTTTTTAGTACTGGATACAATCTTGCTGCAGAGCTTTCCTATTCAGCTCCTGGGAGGTCTGCTTAATTTCCAAGCTCCTAGTTCCTGGTATCCGCTTAAGCTGATTCAGGGTCTTGGTATGTGGCTGCACAAACGCTGGTGCTCAACACCAGGGGGCGTGCGGTTACCCTGCACCAGACCCTGCTAATCCACCTCCATGCTGTGACTCCTACTTTGAACATCAGGCATACTGGGTCCCGGTCCTGCACTGCCGCCCGGACAGTGTCTGGGTCACGGGCACCGGACCGCCACCCTGACAGGTTCTGACAGAGGATGTCCCTCCAAAGATGAGGGATTTCTCCCAGCTGAATAGAAGGGTGACACTTTTAGATATAATGGGAGTCTTACTACACTGGGAACCGAGAGATAAAACACAATTTTAGCTACAATGTGGCCCAGGGGGAATTCATAAATGCTATTTGTCCAGTATATACCACCTAATACAGACTGGCGCTATGGAAGTGCAGGTGCCCTCCTTCCAACGGAAGTGGATGCAGGGTTTACACATCCACTTGACTGATAGGGATTGGTCTTACGTCCTTAAAATGGGGATGAAAACACCAGTAAGCATAAAAGTGTTACTAGATGGTATAGGACCCCAATTCAACTAAACAAATATTGGCCAACTGTTAGTGATCAATGTTGGAGATGTAATATTGAGCAAGGAGATATGGAACATATCTTTTGGCAATGTAAGCACATCAGATTATTTTGGCAGCATGTCTTAGCAGACATACACAAGATCTTACCTACATATACGCAGTTAACTCCTTCCCAGATACTGTTGGGTTGACCCTCCTCTTTTCATGAGAAACACAAGCAGCAATTGCTAAACCTTATACTGAACGAAGCAAATGCTCTGATTCCGGTACATTGGTGCAAGCCCCTTGTACCGACCAGAGTACAATGGGTCCAGAGAGTTGAGAAAATGAGGGAGATGGAGGAAATCCATTGGTCGGTCCAAGGGAAGAGAGATGACTACCTCAAGGTCTGGGAGCCCTGGTTATTACACTCAAGAGACCCCTCAGAAATAGTGTACTAGATTAGACCCTAGAAGGTAAATGACTTGGTTGTAGAATTTGTAATAGGCAGACCCAACCCCCCACCCCCATTAACCTCCCCTTACCCCTTTATTTCTTTCTCTCTTTCTTTTCCACCACATATTTGATACTGATGATATAGATATCAGAGGTTATATTGTAAAATAGAGAGATCCTTTCAGTTTGGGATATTGTATATTTTTTTTGTCTGACTGACATAATGAGATCCATTGTATATCCATATTGCTTGTTAATGGATATCCCGTGATGTTTGACAAATTCGACCCTCTTTTTCCTCTTCCTGTATCCTCATTTATATGGGTTTCTAAAATATAATGAGATGAAATAAGGGGAAGGGAAACGAAGGTAGGCGGAAAGGAGAAAGGAAAATGATGAAAAAGGTATACCCTTAAATAATAATAATTATTTATTTATTTAGTTATAAAATATTTTACCAGGAAAGATACATTAAGATTTCTCTCGTTTTCAGGTATGTCCTGGGTCCACAAAACATTTCATTGATACATTATGGTACAATAAAATACAAAAATAATATTAATATACAATATATACAAAATTGAACATAGAACAGGTAGGAAATATATAATCAACCATGACAGGTGCATTCTATTTTGAGGTATGTAGAGAGGGATCTCTTAAAGGACTTTAGGCTCGGGGAAGATTTTAAAGTGTGCGGGAGGTCGTTCCACAATTGCGGCGCTCTGTATGAGAAGGAGGATCGGGACGCTTTCTTTTTGTATTGTGGTAGACTAAATAAAGTGCTGGTACTGGATCGGAGGTTATAGGAGGTGGGAACAACCGAGAAGAGCATTCTGCTCAGGTACGGTGGAAGTTTCCCAGAAGAGGCTGGAAAGATGAAGGGTGCGTCTGAAATCCAGCGACAGCCAGTTTAGTTATTTTAGCATCTCACAATGGTGGGTCCTATAATTACATTGTAGCACAAATTGGCAGAACAAGTTATACAATGTATTAAGTTTATTAATGTGGGATTGCGGTGCAGATGCATATACTACATCCCCATAATCAATGATTGGCATCAGCATATAGTCATATACCACTCTGATCTATTTCTCAAAAAAAAAAAATAGAGGGTTTGATGGTTCTGAATAAATGTCTGGGAATAATATACTGTAAAGCTGGCAAGCCTATGTGCCACTATGCTTATGGGGCCCATGGGCAACTGCCCAGTGTGACCTTGCATTAAGATTGGTCTGTGGCATTACACATACCTATATATGACTTTTTAGATGCCTACTCAAAAAGAATTCTCTGTAAAAAGAATTTTGTTATGTGTCTATGGAAGCTAATAAGCTAATTACCCTTTAAATAGAATGCTTTAGAGATGCTTTTTGTGCTAGTTCCTTGGTTTCTTTGAGACTGCACGGCCTGTTCATGGATCACTTGCAATATTTAGTACTCAATTGATCACTTGATAGCTCCCAAATGAGTGTGGTCTGCCCTCCAAAGATAACCCCAGCTCATTGTGATATAAGAGTATTTGAAGTAAGCAAACAGAGAAAGCCGTGTTAGACAATTGTGCTGTTGTGATGTGCCTGCAATCCCCAGGGAAGACGCTCTGGAAGCTGGAACCTATCCCATTCTGCAACACACCTTTTCTATACTCAGAGGATATTGCAACACCTGCTCACACTGAGCTGACTACAACATGCTGTAAAAGAAATGCAGAAACAGTTGGCCCTCTACTGAACACAAGAGGAATTGCACCTTGAAATTCCAGAAGTGTCAATGAAATATAATGTGTGTTTTCAGGAATGTGAGAAAATGACATGAAATTGTAGTTTACTCCAGTAGTGGGGGTAGGAGTGTGGCAACAAACGGAATCAGGAAAAAGCACACGGAAAAGAGGGTAGGCAAGCATTATGGAGGTTAGGGGATGGGTATGGTTATAGCTGTAGTGGGGTGAGGTAGTAAAGGGGTGTGTATTAGTGAGTAAGGATTTTCAAAAAGACTGCTGGTGAAATGGGAAATTGCTGGAGTGAAGTTTAATAAACATGAAGTCGTTTTGTGGCAGAGAAAGTTCTAAACAGGATTTTTTTCCATTTTAAATTTTATTGATTTTCAAATAAAAAAATTTTGGGGGCGGAGCCTAAGCCTCATGCTGAATAGACGTGCACTGGGCGAGCTCCCGCTTGGCTCACCGATTGCCGGGGAAAATCGCCCACCACTGTGCCCAAAATGGGATGACTCCAAGCAGCCTGAACTAGGGGTGCCGTGGGGAACCCACCAATACCTCACTTGAAACCCTCCGACGTCGGTGAGACAGCGGGGGCCTGCTGAGGCCTGCGGGCGACAGAGCTGGGGGGGGACGGCCGACTCCCCCGCTCCCAAGTCTGCTGAGCAGGCCACCTCAGCTCCGACATCTTCCCCCCCCCCCCTGGACCGGCATGGGTTATCCCGGTCCCTATCAAACCGACCCACTCAGTCCATCACAGACGGCACCACTACCCACAGAGTGCACACCCGCGCCTGACAAAATGGCGGGAAGGTCTTCCATGACGGAACTGAGCCTGACACCAACCAGTGGGGAAGAGGGCATCAGCGTAGAGAGAACCTCGCAGAGATTGACAGCAATCTTCCAGGAGATCTGGACGAAATGGGAAAAGCTCATGGCGACAACCGACCCACAACCTAAAAAACAAACACGAAAGAAAACGTCACTCTCGGTCAAACTGCCTCGGAGAAGCAAGCCCCGACAGCATCCTACCTCTCTCCTAACGTGTTCACCCAAGCCGCAATACAGGGGCCCGACCCCTTCCCGACCACCTAGAGGGAAAAGAGTCGCACCTCGCAAACCGAAGGGGCACAGAGTCAAGCTCCGACTCCAGCAGCAAAGAGAGACCACGCACCAACACAGGCGGAAGCGGAGAGCTGTGCTCCGACTGCTGTCCCATCAGGGACCTGCTAGCCATCAGAGCCCTATAGGACTACAAATCTCCCACAAGGTGCTACAGCCCTTTCTGCAGGAACGAGACTGGACCGGCAATCTTACCAAGCAACGCAATGGACTGACACCAAGCTATACCCAGGAGTTCCCGAGCCTGGGAGTTGGTTAAAGCTGCAAGTTGTCCCCTAGATCCAGGACTTGTTACACACGGTTTGACCATGGCTTCCAATACATAACCAATATGCCCTAATCCTAGCTTGAATCTTGTAGATGGTTTTATGCTATACTTAACGGTTTTCTCTATAGCTGAAATATGTATCCCTGGCCATCACACTTAATTGACAACCATAACCTTAACAGGCCTCCTCAGCTTGCCCACTACCATAAATTTATGGGGCCACAGCGGTTCATCTCTCAAGCGACCCTAGCTAACTAGCCGGCAATCTCTCCTATGTTACCCAGCCACACCAACTGCTCTAGCCTGTTATCACAGCTGCCATAGTGTTCCCACCTCAGCCGTACTGTTGAAAGAGTGGTTGCCAAATCTTTAATTGAGCTTCAGTGGCAGCAGTTTTCCAAGCTGTAGTAACTCAGCGGGTCGTGTAGCGTAGTAATAAGCAGTTATCGTCTAAAGCCCTAGTTCTGCGCTATATGACACACTGTGCCAGTTCAAATAATCTGTTAGGTTGAATTTATCCTCATGTTATTCTCTATGCCTAGTACTACATTACCACAATCACATGTGCCTAACTAACCAGACACAGCGACACCCTAAAAAATAAAATAAAGCAGACACACCGGAAAATGTATATCAATGTTAATGGTTATTGCATATGTATGTAAACTCACTGATATATTATTCTTCCTTTTCTTCCTTTCTGTAACGAACTCACATTGCTTCAATAAAACAAAGAATTTAAAAAAATAAAAAAAATATTTTGGGGGTACAGAAAGAAAAAAGGTGGGGGGAAGGAAGCATCATCAAAAATCAATATTCATTACACATCGTATTTATTACATTATTTTTGAGACAGCATACAAGGCTTTAGGTAGTAAGTATTAAGTAGCCTGGGCCCATGACCTCCTCCATTTACCCATGCCTCCCAGGCCTTTATGTATGGTCTCAGAAGAAAGGTGTAGTTTTTTTTTCATATACTCTCTGCGTATCCAGTGCAGCAATAATGCGCAATATCTGTGGGGCTATCGTGGATGGAATTCCAAGTCCATGCTAGTGACTGGTGTGTTGTCAGTAATATTTTCATTATTATTTTCTGTTGGTGCCATGGTGTAGCAGTTGGCATGTCTATTAGTAGAGAAGTCAGAGGCGTGAATTGAAGTGGGCTTGAAGCCACCTGTGTGATCATTTGTCTCACTTCCTCCCAAAAACTATGTATGGTGTCGCATTGCCACCACACATGTAGCATTGTGCCTCTCTCTCCAACAGATCTGGGAGGTTGTGTGGTATAGACTATGTAGTTTGTACAGCAGTTTCCGGTGTTGTTCCAAATGGGTAGAAAACGTAACTAGACCCGGTGATGAATCGGCGTATGAGATTCGTTCTGACAGTATTTTGTAGCATAGAGAGATCGGTTTGCTTTGGGGTGGTAACTGCTTGTTAATGCATATTTGTTCCCAAACCGTGAGTGAGTTAGTTGAGAGGCCAGGAAAGTTTTTTCCCCTCTGTGCTGGCTATGCAGGTATGGGGGGTATAAAAAAAAATACTGTTTATCTGCCCTATCTCTCTTTTAAACATTGACGCTAAACTATATGCCAAGATCTGGCCCAATATAATAGGTCCTAAACTGGGTTCATCCAGGGAAGACAGGGCATTGATAACACCTGAAACATGTCCTTACTAATGGATAGAATGAGGGGGGCTGAGCAGTGAGGTCTGTTATTAGTGCTAGAAGCTGAAAAAGCGTTTGACAGGCTCGGCTGGTCCTTCCTAAAGAAAGTGTTACAAAAGTATGGGTTCCCTCCTCAGGTCACACAACAAGTTTTGGCCCTCTACTCCAATCCAGCAGCACAGGTATAACAACCGGCTTTTATTTCCTCACTTTCCAAGTCACTAACGGCACGAGGCAGGGGTGCCCACTGTCCCCACTCTTATTTGTTTTGGTCTTAGAACTCCTCCTACAATCTATTAGTGATGACCCCAACATTAGAGGTGTCACTCTGCAAGGTAGAGAGATCAAGATGACATCCTTCTACATATTGCACAACCGCAACAGTCCCTGTCCAGAATAATGACCCTGATCAAAGGTAGTGGTCACTTCCTCCGAGCTCACTCCGCGCGGGAGGAGCGTGCGCCAGCCAAGAGGGAGCTGCGCCAACTCCCATCAGCCCCAGCCTCTCTCCTGCAAAAAAAGGTAAGAAACAGAAGGGTGGCTGAAAAATGAGCTGTGTGTGTATGTCTGTATGTATGTCATTATGAGTGTATGGATGTCAGTGTCTGTATGAATGTATGTATGTATGTCTGTCAGTATGTCTGTATGTCAGTATGAATGTATGTATGTATGTCTGTATGTCATTATGAATGTATGCATGTATGTCTATATGTATGTATGCCAGTATCAATGTATGTCTGTATGTCATTATGTCAGTATGAATGTATGTCTGCATGTCATTATGAACGTATGTCTCTGTGTATGTGTGTATGGATGTCAGTATGCATATATGTCAGTATGTATGAATGTGTGTATGTCTGTCAGTATGTCTGTATATATGCATGTATGTCAGTATGAATGTATATATGTATGTCTGTATGTATGCCATTCTGAATGTATGTATGTGTGTCAGTATGTATGTATGCCAGTATGAATGTCTGTATGTCATTATGAATGTAGGTCTGTGTGTATGTATATATGTGTCTGTATGTCCTCATGCATGTGTGTCTGTATGTATGTTAGTATGTGTCTGTCTGTCACTATGTATGCCTGTGTGTCTATATATGTGTGTATGTCTCAGTATGTGTGTGTCAGTATGTATGCCTATATGCGTGTATGTCTGTTTTAGTATGTGTGTCTGTTAGTATGTATCTGTGTGTGTGTATCTGTGTCCTTTTGTATCAGTGTGTGTGTTTGTTTCTGTGTGTGTATTCCTGTGGGTGGGATTTGGAGGCGGACCCTGTGGGCGGGGTTGGAGGCGGGGCCCAGGGGGCCCAGACCCTGAGCTGAGTTAGGGGCCCCAATATTTCTGGTGGCGGCCATGACTGCAGGGGCATAATTTATACACCGAAACAGCTTTATTAAGTCAAAGATGATTTGATGCCTATAGGGCTGTTGCAATTACGTTGCATTGAATGTTCCATTACAAAAGAGAAAAAAATAATAATTGAAAAGAATATTTTTTGTAGATGCTAGTTAAATAGTGCTCTGTTTTGTGAAAACGATTATCCTATTTTATAGTGTAACAGTTCTAAGTATGTCTACTACCTGAGATAATTGTTTGGGCAGTAAAACCATGCAGGCACACCATAGTCATAGTAGCTGTTAGCATACAGCTCAGAGTGGTGACCTTTCTGGCTACAAAAATAGGATGGATACATAATACAAGGAGTTCAGGTATCAGATAATAGGTACTAAGCTCTTTTCCCCAAATGGGCGTCACATGACAAGCTATGAAGTACAAGAATCCTCAAAAAGAATGAGCAGAGAGCCAATTGTTTGATCAAGAGGACAGTCTGTTAGAAGTGAATCACATCCTAATTAGAAAGGGAATATGATATCTACTTTCCTAGCAAATTGTAATCCAAAGAGCATTCCTAGTAAGCAGATAATGAGGCTAATGTAGAAGACTACCCAATAATCTAGTAGAAAAGAACAAATGCAGACCACAAAATCATCTAAACATGACAAGGCTCACCATGAAACTCACCAAATAGATATTCCAAAATATTTAGGCCACTATATCTAGGACAACATGAGAAAAGAAGAAGATTTAGATTTATAAGATAGTCAATAATCTCATTTAAATGTGAAACTGTGTTAGGTCAAATTCAACATTTAGATAAAAAGTAGACTTTAATGAGTCAGAATGGGTTTAGGCCTGAAAGAATAATTTCTCTTAAAGGGAAGACTAGGAAACTGTTCCTCTTTCAAAGTAAAGATTCAAAATTCAGGACATCCGTACACATCTGATATTATAATGGTTCTCCCAAAGGATAAATGGATGGATAACACTTGGCATTAGGGTCTGCCATACACTAAACAGTAGTTTTTACATCCCTCTATACAGCAAATAGAGTATGGCCAAATAACATGGCAAAGGATATTGGAATAAGTAGTCCAAAGGCTTTCTCTTCTAGAAAAAGTAAAATATGTCAAACGTAAAACAAAATACCGTAGAGGCTATTTTTGACAATGCTATATACTTCCAAAGGAAATGGCTGTTGATGACAAAAAGGAGACCTCTTTAGCCAAGATCAAAGTGTCAAATACCTTATCCAAATCCAATATGTATGCATTACCATTTTAGGGAAACTTACTATTTAGAAAGTCACTGGTGAAGTAACAGAAGGTAGTGGAAGGTAGAAAAGCTATGCTTCCATTAGACTGATAAGGAAGAATACTTTTAAGCTCATAGTCAGACCAGACATATAACATAATTCAACACTTTCAAGCAATTTAAATGTGGTGGAACCCAAAGGGATAGCAAAGGGGCAAGATAACTCATCTATCTTCAAATCTGAGGAGACCTGATCAAGGATACATGTGTAAGCAATTTTAGAAGTGGGCTATTTAATAGAATTCACAGAGAAACCAAGAGGTTATTATCTACAGTCAAAAATCCCAAGGTAAAAAACAAACATAAACTCCAATGATAGGCAGCTTTCAGGAGACACTCAAAAGTTTCAGAAGACCACCATGATGACCAATCACTCTTAAGTGTAGAATATCTCAAAAGTACAAAGGGAAAAGGATAGAGATAGTAAGGATATTGATTAGACGTGGAGCAGTGATATCAGCAGTGATATCTTGCTGATCTCTCATTGACTGAAATAAAAATTATACTCAAAAGTAAATCTAATCTAATAAGTTCCCCTTTAAAAAAAAGTAACCTTGCTAAAGTTGGAGTTACACTGCAGAAAGCCTCAATTATTTTTAACGTGGAGAAATACACAGAATAAATATAATGCCAAAACAAATGCAATTAAAGGAAACACTATAGTGTCAGGAACAGAAACATGTATTCCTAACATTATAGTGTTAAACTAAATGGAAAAAGGATAAGCGCTCTAAAAAGCAAAAACAAAAAATAGAATGTATGTTATTGAGGCAGCACACCTAAAATAGTAGGGCTCCCTCTAAGCCCCACAGGTAAGTAAAACTAGACAAAGGAGGAGATAAGGTTGTGCCAAAACAATATAGACAATGTATAGGTACAAATAACAATAAGAAGTAAAAAAGAAGGACCAATATATGAATAATACAATAAAAAGAATAAAAGTCCCAAAAAAACTTGCCAGAAGATATAACCTCAAATATGTCCGGAATAATTATTCTAAGGCAGTGTCAGATCAGAGTATTCATCAAATCTGTATGTAAAAACAAAAAGGAAAGACTAAGCGTGCAGAGATAGATAATACCAGTATAAAAAGCTCACGTTTTTTCGAGCTTTTAACCAGCTCTAGTATAAATAGCATACAGTGGTACAATCCCCACTTATGAGATACATGATGCTATATTGTAAGGTAGCTGTTTCATCAATATAAAGGCCATAAAAGAAATTTACACCCTGTTCCAAATTATTATGCAAATTATATATTTTTTTCATTTACCTAAATAATTGATGTAAATAACAATGTTCATGTTATCAACTATTAAAGGACCAACTATTAAAGGACCACTATAGTGCCAGGAAAACATACTCATTTTCCTGGCTCTATAGGATCCTTGGGTCCCCCTCACCCTCAGGTGCCCCCTCCCGCCAGGCTCAGGGTGAGGAAGGGGTAAATCCCTTACCTTTTTTCCAGCGCCGGGCTCCCTCGGCGCTGGGGACTCTCCTCCTCCTTTCCCCGTCATCGGCTGAATGCGCATGCGCGGCATGAGCTGCGCGCGCATTCAGCCAGTGCACAGGAAAGCATTCTCAATGCTTTCCTATGGACGCTGGCATCTTCTCACTGTGAAAATCACTGTGACAGCAACTTGAGGCTGGATTAACCCATATGTAAACATAGCAGTTTCTCTGAAACTGCTATATTTACAGCAGAAAGGGTTAATCCTAGATGGACTTGGCACCCAGATCACTTCATTAAGCTGAAGTGGTCTGGGTGCCTATAGTGGTCCTTTAAGAGTACAATTCAAATTTTATTGAACAAACCTCCTAATGATAACAGTATTTGTTTTAAACATAAAAAACTTACAATGCACTGTTCCAAATTAATTATTACGCACAGTAAGTTTCAAAACACTTTATAGGTTGTAAAGAACCGAAAATTGTCATTTGTTGTGTTTGCAGCATATTTACTGAAATCAAAAGCCATTTCAATCAAACTTATAACAACATTTAAACTTTTTAAACATTTTAACAGGTCACGTTACATTTTAACATAGGACCCCTTATTTAATAGCAGCTTCACAAGTCTTGCGAAAACTTGTGAGTTTTTGGACAGTTTCTGTTTGAAATTGTTTTCAAGATGTCAGAATAGCCTCCCAGAGCTGCTGTTTGGATGTAAACTGCCTCCCACCCTCATAGATCTTTTGCTTGAGGATGCTTTAAAGGTTCTCAATAGGATTGAGGTCAGGGGAGGATGCAGACCACACCATGACTTTCTCTCCTTTCATCCCCATTGCAGCCATTGATGCAGAGGTATTCTTTGCAGCATGAGATGGTGCATTGTCATGCATGAAGATGATTTTATTACGGAAAGCATAGTTCTTCAAGAATTAGGGCACAATTTTTAGAGTGGATTTACAAGATATTCTAAAATGTATTCTAATGTAATTGAAAAAAATACGTAGGATATAATAATTTAAAGTTAGTTTTTTTTTTTTGTTTTTTATTCTTATGAGTTTCACCGATTGGGGGACTTAATATAAAGAGTTATGTATACAAATCACTAATATTATAAATTTTAATACCTCTGAATAGTAGGGAAGCAGGCTTATGTTTATATAGAACTCACTTAAATAACAGAATATTCTTAGAAATAAGTTTTTAAACTTAATATCTGTTTACTTCTCGAAGGCCACCTTAATGTTTAAGTCCCTCCCTGTGGGTTCCCGAATGGGTACTCAGTACTTGGATTATGTATAGTGATCCAGGTAGATGTTGGGATATGAATGTTTGTATGATGTGTTATGTTATGTATTTTATGTGCTATTGGTCAGGTACTTGGAAAGTGTGGACAGAGAGCCTAAAAGAGGGGTATGGTTAGAATGGTCTCGCTCAATGCTCAGGTCCTTAAAACATATATTAAAAGATGATTTTTGTATGAAACCTTAATTAGGCAAAATATTCAGGTGGGTTTCATCCAGGAAACCCACTGGATTAGGGAGTCAAAGCCTTTATGGCATTATAAGAAATATCCGATAATATATTCGGCATCTGTTCAAGGGGAAAAAAAATACGGGGTATTAATTGCTTTTGCTATGATGGTCAAATTTGAATGTTATTATAATTATCTGGATCCTGAGGTGAGGTTCATTATATTAGTAAGACAATTAAATGGAATAGAATATACACTGGTCAATGTATACTTACCAAATAAAGATCCGATAAAAACGTTGGTTAAGATTCTCAGATTGGTATAGCAAGTTAAAAAAGGAAGAATCATTATTGCAGGGGATTTTAACTGTATTATGGATATATTAATGGATAAGCAATTGGCGCAGCATCAACAGATAAAGTCCTAAAAAAAACAGGCAGCAGCTCTTAATAGAGTGATTAAGAAAGCAGAACTGTTTGATTGCTGGAGATTAGTGCATCCTAATGAAAGGAACTTTACCCACAGATCAATCCCTCATAATTCATCTGCCAGAATAGATATGATTTTCGGTAATCTGATTGTTTCCAAGGCAATATCTGCTATTGCTATAGTAGAAAACACATGGTCAGACCATGATATATTAATAGTAGAAGTGCTGGATGGGCAGAACATGGTCCCTCCAATATGGAAACTCGCTGACTACCTTCTAAAAAATAGAGAGATTAATGGCCCTGGAAGCAAGAATGGACTCGGTTGAGGCAAATCTGCTGCCAGCAAAATCGAGCAGCAGAGACTGCGGCCACCCGACAGGGGAACATGCTGCTGACCTTAAGACGCCAGGTGGAAGATTTGGAGAACCGAAGCACGAGGCACAACATCCGAATCCGAGGCCTCCCGGAGCCGGACACAGAACCCCTGGCGGCCTCTCTGACACAGCTATTCCGCCAGATCCTAGGCCCTGACGCACCGCCCGACATCCGCCTGGACCGGGCCCACTGAGCGTTGGGGCAGACCAGACCAGACGGCAGACCCAGGGATGTGGTGTGCTGCTTCCACTCCTTTCCGCTGAAGGAGCAGGTCATGACAGGAATCTGCCGACCATCCAATTTCAGGGAGCAGACCTGGCGCTCTTTCAGGACCTTTCCGGCCTCACGCTGGACGCAAGAAGTGCGCTGTGGCCTATCACCACGGCCCTCCGCGATGAGGGGATACCCTATAAATGGGGGTTCCCCTTCAGCCTCCAAGCACAGCAGGGAACCACCTGGCACACGATCAAGATGCCAGATGACGCCCCAAGATTTCTCAGGGCGCTCCACCTTCCACCCACAAGAATTCGCAACTGGCTCTTGGAGGAGCCCACGGGCCACAGAAGAGGAGAAGATGCAGGCCTGCAGCCCTCCACCACCAGTCTGGGCCGGATGTCACCACCACGCCGCTGGGGAGGACCAGCGGGAGCGGAGGAGTGAGTCTGGACTCTTCTAACACACCACAGAACCGGGCACCCTGCGACCTCACCGCATGAACTGCAGCAAACGGTGGGTCTCCCCCCCCCCCCGGGGAGGGGTCCCGGCGGGGTGTCCTTGGCCTGGGCGTCCGCACCCCCCAGCTTAATCCTAGCTACCAGACCTCACATGCATTTGGGGGGGGGGGGGCGGGCACTCTGTGGAGCCACCACCAACACCTCACACCAGAGCCCTCTAGGGGGCATGGGTTTGGGGGGGGTCGGGATGGGGTAGAGACACATCCTGACGCCCTACTTCTGCCCGGTACGCCATGCGGGGATAATTGAACACTGCTAGGATATACCTGTGCCCGGGCGTGGGGGGGTTGTGGGGTTGGTGGGGGGGAGGGACCCCGACGCCAAGTCTCCGGAATGGGGTGGTCCTCACGCCTCTGGGGACACAAGACTCTTGTGCGCCTAACTACTGTCGGGGGTAGATGGTAGGGATCGACCGATATTGAATTTTTAGAGCCGATACCGATACCGATATTCTGTGAACTTTCAGGCCGATAGCCGATATAATTTGCCGATATTCTGTACATTTACCATTTTGGAAAATAAAAACTATTTCTAAAGGTAAATGCACAAAATATACATGCCACGTGTAGTGGATGCAGTGTGTTTAGACAGGGGAGCTGTGTGTGTTTGTGTAGAGTGTGTAGTGGATGCAGTGTGTGTTTGTGTAATGTGTGTGTAGTGGATGCGGTGTGTGTTTGTGTAGTGTGTGTGTTGTGGATGCAGTGTGTGTTTGTGTAGTGTGTGTGTTGTGGATGCAGTGTGTGTTTGTGTAGTGTGTGTAGTGGATGCAGTGTGTATTTGTCTAGTGTGTGTGTAGTGGATGCAGTGTGTATTTGTCTAGTGTGTATATAATGAAAGCAGAGTGTTTGTGTAGTGTGTGGGTAGTGTGCGTAAAGTGAATGCAGTGTGTGTGTAAAGTGAATGCTGTATATACTAAATGCAAAGTGTGTATGTTTGTGTAGTGTGTGTGTATTTGTGTAGTGTGTGTATAGTGAATGTAGTGTGTTTATATAATGCAGTGTGTTTGTGTAGTGTGCATTATATAAAAACACTACACAAACACACACTGAATTATATAAACACACTACATTAACACACTGTGAATATAATGCAGTGTTTATATAATGCAGTGTGTTTGTGTAGTGTGTTTATATAATTCAGTGTGTTTGTATAGTATTTGTTTGTATAGTGTGTGTATATAATGCAGTGTGTTTACTCACCTCCCAGCAGCTTCTCCAGCTTCCCAGTGTAAATCTCGCAGCCAGCGTGCCTCACAGAGCGTTGCCACGGTAACCCATGGCAACGCTCTGACGGTCGCGTGTCTCGCGAGATTTACTCTGGGGAGCTGGAGGAGCTGCTGGGAAGTGAGTAAACGCTTGCTGCCGGCCCCCCCCCAGGACCGCCGGGCTTGTAATGAGCCTGGCAGTCCTAGGAGGTATTATCGGCAATATCGGTATCTCTATTGGCCGATACCGATATTGCCGAAAATACCGAAAATTGGCCGATTTATATCGGTAAAACCGATAATCGGTCGATCCCTAGTAGATGGTGTGGATGGGGCGGTGGGTGAATGCCATTGTCACAGGGATGCCCAACGCTGAAGGTTGACACACCGCATAACATGCCCAGACGGATAGGATCCCCCCCTCCCCATGTGGCCTTTGGACAGCCTGTACAACGGAATAACCCGCACAGATGTCACGGAAGGCAGACAGACACCTGCAGGCCCAGACCGGACTTGATGAACCAGAGAAAGTGACCTCTTCCCCCCCCCGCGGCCCCGCTATGCCAATGTACAGAAACTGCCCCTGGTCTGGATGCCGACATGCAAGCCTTTGACGGAGTGGAGCCCAACCCATATGAACTACCAGCAATAGGGACACACAGAGGCGGGAAGAATTCCAGGGAACACCCGAGACACCCGAGTTCAAACCCCACCTGAAGTCCAAGTTTGACCCCAATGGTCCCACATTCGTAACCACCAACCGCACTTCGACAGAGTAACTAAGAGGGTAGTACACATAATTGAGGGACGGTGACAGACACGGGACGCTGGCGATACACTAGTTGGAACCTGTTACCACACACGCCAGACAATACTTTGAACATAGTGTGACAGAACCTGGACAGTAGTCACGCTCTACTAACAGACGCACACCTATACAGGTCCACAAGGTGAGATCTAGGGACACCCGACTTTAGTTGGATTCATACCCCTCAGGCACACCCAGTGCATTGAGTTATTAACGACGCCTCACAACCCCGAGGATACGTGAGGACAGGGGCGGTAGGGAGGTCGGGAACCCGGGACCTGTGGGACGACTCCTGGCCGCGTGGCCCGGCCTCCGCTGGGGTCTGACCCCTGACTGGCACCCTATCCCCACTCAAATCCATCTCCCCCCCCCTTTTTTTTTTTCTATCTCTCTTCTCTGTTCGTTCTTCCCTCCCTCCTCCCCCTCACACTCGCAGAAAATGACCTGTAACTTCAAACCGGCTGAACTCTGCCTATGGTCCAACAATGTCAGGGGCCTGAACGTGCCAGAACAGTGCTCTCATCTCTTATGCACCCTGTTGTCGGCACGCACATCGATTACATTTATCCAGGAAACGCACTTCCAGGGGCGTAATGCCCCGGCGCTCTGGGACTCCCGCTTCCCTACTAGGTACTTTGCAAACCATCCACACGCTAAAAAGGCCGGGGTGGCGGTCCTCATTGCCCGCACGGTACCCTTCCAGAGCCACGCAGAGCCAGCAGACCCAGGAGGCCGTTATATATTCGTGAAGGGCACGATCGCTGGACACCTCTACACCCTGGCGTGCGTTTACGCACCCAACACGGCGCAACATAAATTCCTGATTTGCACGCTGCACACCCTGGAACGCTTTAGGGAGGGTATACTGATCCTTGCAGGGGATCTTAACCTAGCATTAGTTCCACGCCTTGACACATCCCTAGGATCTAGCTCACTACCAGCCTCCTACTAACGTAAGGCTCTTACGGCCCTCAGAAACTCAGGGCTGGCTGACTCGTGGCGGGTAGCTCACCCGACAGAAAGGAACTACTCTTACTACTCCACAATACACAACCGCTACAGCAGATTGGACTATATATTCCTCCCCTTAGAGTTCCTCACGCTCCTGCAATCCAGCGAGATCCGAACGGCCACTTGGTCCGATCACGCGCCGGTCCTGACCAGCATCGCCTCCCCGCTATACAAACCAAGGGAAAGGCAATGGAGGCTCAACGAGCAAGTCCTGGAAGAGTTGGAAGCGACCACGGAGATGAGAGAAGCGCTACAACGGTACTTTGAGGAGAACTCCACACCAGAAGTGGAACCTCCGACAATATGGGAGGCACACAAACGCATGGTCCGAGGTCACCTCATACGCCTCTGTACCCACAGGAAAAAGACCCAGTGGCAACAGGCCACGCGGCTTGTACAACAAGCAGGGCCGGCGCCACCTTACTAGGGGCAACTTACCAGGGGGCGCCGGATCCCTGCACCCGGTGTCACTCCTCATGCTGCGCCGCCTGAGCGCTCTTGCAAGCCTCAGGCGGCGCAGCACTGCAGCATGGAGGGCGGCCGGGTTTGAGTGACCCGGCCGCCCTCCATGCTGCAGTGCTGCGCCGCCCGGCCGTCTCTCCATGTAGCGTGGCCGGGCGGCGCGGAACGCGGGACAGGAACCTTTGTTTCCTGTACCCGGCCGCCGGTGGAATGACAGGAAGTGCTCACTCAGTGAGCGCTTCCCTTCAGTCCGCCGACGGCCGGGTACAGGAAACAAAGGTTCCTGGCCCGCGTTCCGCGCCGCCCGGCCACGCTACAAAGGCAGGAGGGGAGGGTAAGGACTACTAGAGGTGGGGGGGGGGAAAGGACCACTAGGGGTGGGAGGGGGGGGGAAAGAACCACTAGGGGTGGGAGGGAGGGGGGGAAAGGACCACTAGGGGGGAGAGAGGGGGTATAAGGACCACTAGGGGGGAGGAGGGGAGATAAGGACACTAAGGGGTGGGCGGGAGGGGGGGGGGGGGGAAGGACCACTGGGGTGGGAGGGAGGGGGGGGGAAAGGACCACTAGGGGTGGGAGGGAGGGGGTAAGGACCACTAGGGGTGGGAGGGGGGGGATTAGGACCACTAGGGGTGGGAGGGAGGGGGGTATAAGGACCACTAGGGGGGAGAGAGGGGGTATAAGGACCACTAGGGGGGAGGAGGGGAGATAAGGACACTAAGGGGTGGGCGGGGGGGGGGGGAAGGACCACTAGGGGTGGGAGGGAGGGGGGGGAAAGGACCACTAGGGGTGGGAGGGAGGGGGATAAGGACCACTAGGGGTGGGAGGGGGGGGATTAGGACCACTAGGGGTGGGAGGGAGGGGGGTATAAGGACCACTAGGGGTGGGAGGGGGGGGGATTAGGACCACTAGGGGTGGGAGGGAGGGGGGTATAAGGACCACTAGGGGGGAGAGAGGGGGTATAAGGACCACTAGGGGGGAGGAGGGGAGATAAGGACCACTAGGGGAGGAGGGGAGATAAGGACCACTAGGGGAGGAGGGGAGATAAGGACCACTAGGGGAGGAGGGGAGATAAGGACCACTAGGGGAGGAGGGGAGATAAGGACCACTAGGGGAGGAGGGGAGATAAGGACCACTAGGGGAGGAGGGGGATAAGGACCACTAGGGGAGGAGGGGGATAAGGACCACGAGGGAGGTTAAGGACCACTAGGGGAGGGGGGAGGAAGGACCACTAGGGGAGGGGAAGGTAAGGACCACTAGGGGAGGGGGAAGGTAAGGACCACTAGGGGAGGGGGGAGTAAGGACCACTAGGGGAGGGGAAGGTAAGGACCACTAGGGGAGGGGGGAGTAAGGACCACTAGGGGAGGGGGGAGTAAGGACCACTAGGGGAGGGGAGGGGGGAGTAAGGACCACTAGGGGAGGGGAGGGGGGAGTAAGGACCACTAGGGGAGGGGAGGGGGGAGTAACGACCACTAGGGGAGGGGAGGGGGGAGTAAGGACCACAAGGGGAACGGAGTGGGGAGTAAGGACCACTAGGGGAGGGGGGTGAAGGAACACAGGGGGAACGGGGGTGGGGAGGTAAGGACCACTGAGGGAGGAGGAGGGAAGGTCCATTAGGGGTTTGGGAGAGGGAGGACCACTAAGGGGGGGAAAGACCACCAAAGGAGGGTAAGGAGGGAGGACCACTAAGGAGAGGGGAGGAGGGTAAGGACCACTAAGGGGGGGGAGAGGATAATGACCACTGAGGGGGGGGGGAGATTACCCCTAAGGGGGCGGGGGGAGTAGGGGAAGGTCTACTAAGGGGTTTGGGAGAGGGAGGACCACTGAGGGGTTTGGGAGAGGGAGGACCACTAAGAGGGGGGGGGGGAGATGGGAGTGAGAAGACCACCAAGGGGGAACTGCAGAAGGACAGGGGGCCAAGGGAGAGCACTAAGGGACAGAAGGGGAGAACATGGAGGGACAGAAGGGAAGGGGAAATCAATAATTGACCGGAGGGGAGAGCACTATGAATTTTAAAAATAAATAAATAAAGAGCTGCTCCCTATCTCAGTCCCTATCCTACCCCACAAACCCTTTCTTTTACACTACACACATACACACACACACACACACAGAAACATACAATGCATTCCTACTCACACACACACACCCGAAACACACAATGCATCCCTTACGTTCACACAAACACTCATTCTCTTAGACACAGAAACTACATTACATACACAGAAACAAACTTTGCACCCCTTACACACACACACACACACACACACACACACACACACACACACACACACAGAAACATACAATGCATTCCTTATACGCAAACACACACTGCATCCCCTATAAACACACTACATCCCTTACACAAATTGCACACATAAAACATCCCCAACTCATGGATGGGCCATGTAGGTGGATTTATGGGTGGGCATTGTAGGCATACTCACGGTCAAGCTCTGGGTGCCCAGACCTTGAGCTGTGTAAGGGGCCCTAAAAAATGGAGCTGCTTCCTGTTCGTTAATTGTTGTGAGCACTGTTAAAAACAGTCTCCAGAGAGCCTCTTCTACACCAGACCTGTGGAGCCAGACTGAGCCCATCATCAGCCTCTTGTCCTCATCTGGTGGTAAGTAGGCAATCCAATATATTATTAGTGGCACTAATTTCTAATTTACCTCACATTAAATGGATACTATAGTCACCAGAAGCTCTACAGCATAATGTAGTGGTTCTGGTGTCTATAACCTGTGCCTGTAGGCTTTTTAATGTAAACACACTGTCTTTTCAGATAAAAGACACTTTGTGAAGACTGGCATGAGCATATGGGCGGGGCATTGGGATGTCACATGGTGGGAAGGACATATGAGGGTGGGGGGGGGGCAAAAATCCTTGCACCGGCCCTGACAACAAGTGGTAACACTTGAAAACCTCCATAAGGCCACCCTATCGGAAGACACCTACAAAGAAATCTTGGAAGCTCGGAGGAACCTCAGACATCTAGTCGCACAGGGCCTCCTCCGAACCATTCGAAAATCCCATAGACATTTCTACGAATACTCTGATAAATGCGGGAGACTCCTGGCCAGACGATTGCAGCGGGAACAGAGACTCTCACACATCGCTAAAATCCGCGACCGGACCGGCAAGGTCACCCAACTGCCTGACGGAATAGCGAAGGCCTTCTACCAATATTACACAGACCTCTATAATATACCAACGGCACAGGAGGCAACTGCACAAACTAGACGCGAGACCAAAATCGCATCCTACCTGGAACAACATGTGTCCCGAACCCTTACAGAGGAACAGAGGACTGCAATGGAAGAGCCTATCACCCTGGAGGAACTCAAACTGGCTCTTAAGATCGCCAAGGCCCACAAGGCACCTGGCCCAGACTGCCTCCCCGCAGCATATTATAAAAAATTCCAAAACATTCTGCTACCACACCTCCTATGTAGCCTTAACCACCTACTTGACGGCAGCCACCTACCGAGAGACACGCTGGCGGCCACCATCTCACTCATCCCAAAAGACGGAAAGGACTTAACGAACTGCTCCAGCTACAGACCAATTTCCTTACTCAATGCAGACCTGAAATTGTTCACCAAAGTGTTGGCCATGCGGGTCGGGCGTGCACTGACGGACCTGGTACACGCGGACCAGGTGGGATTCGTCCCTGGCAGGGAGGCACGCGACAATACCACCAGGGCCCTTAACGTGATCCACATGGCGGTGGGCAGCCGGCGGGGCACCCTTCTCCTCTCGACCGACGCTGAGAAGGCATTCGACCGGGTGGACTGGCAATTCATGCTGGCAACGCTCCGCGCGATGGGATTCGGGCCACACATTTTGACATGGATAACCTCCCTTTACACAACGCCCACAGCTCGTCTGCGCATCAACGGTGCCCTGTCGCAGCCGTTCAACATCCACAATTGCACGAGACAGGGGTGCCCCCTGCCCCCCCTCCTGTTTGCCCTCTCCCTGGAACCTTTCCTGGGGGCGGTCAGACGGGACGGGGGAGTAACGAGCTTCACCTGTAACGGACTGGAACAGAGAGTCGCAGCCTACGCAGATGATCTCCTCTTTTTCCTCGCCAACCCACTCATCTCACTACTAGCAAGCTTCCGGGAATATGGACATCTCTCCAACCTAAAGCTCAATACAGATAAATCAGAAGCCTACCCACTCAACCTACCCGCCACAGACACAACCCACCTCCGAGCTCAATACCCATTTAAATGGTGCGTAGACAAGATCAAATACTTAGGTATCTGGCTCACCGGAGACACAACACGCCTCTACCAAGAGAATTTCATACCCATTCTCCGCACGCTGCAAAAAGATATGATGACCTGGGGTGGCCTTTGTGTCTCGTGGTTCGGGAGAATCAATGCCCTGAAGCTAAACTTGCTCCCGCGACTCCTCTACCTATTCCAAACTATCCCAATAACGAAACCCCGAGCCTTCTTTCAGGCGCTCAACACTGTAATAATAAGATTTGTATGGAAAACGGGACGGCCCAGAGTAAACGGGGCACTCCTGTCTCTGCCCAAACAAATGGGGGCTTGAGACTCCCCTCGATAGTTCACTACTACAGGGCCACCCACCTACTACGGCTGGTGGACTGGCACACTTTAAGTCCAGATAAAATATGGCATGAACTGGAGAACAACCAAGTGGCCCAGAAGCTACCTTCCGCAGTATGGACGACGCACCCCCCCAGGGATCCTAAAATGAACCAAAACCCGTTTATTCGGGCCACGATGAAGATATGGATAGCCACCCGACTGACTGACGGGCTCACCATGACGCCAGGCCCCCTGACCGCTATAACCCATAACCCTGACATCGCAGGAGGCCTGCGACCTGGAGATGTGGCAGGCCCCGGGGGCACAGACTGGATCCATGAAGCACCTATGCTCCGCTGCGAGACTGAAACCATTAATGGAGCTGATCCCAGAAGGCACCATTTCACTAATGGACAGGTTCCGCTACCATCAGATACAGCACTTTCACCGGACCACGACAGGCAAACATTTGTTCCATAGGGAACTAACCGCCTTCGAACACATGTGCGTAGCCAGAGATCGACCACTGAGGGGAATCACGCTCCTCTACTCCATGCTGCTCACAACCACACCACGTGCACCACCGCGGTACATGTCTCGCTGGGAACAAGCTACAGACCAAACAATAACGGACCAACAATGGGAAAAGATACACATATTAGCACACCAGGGTACAATCAGCTCGAAAATCCAGGAACTTAATTACAAAATTATGGCCAACTGGTACAGGACCCCAGCCAGATTACATCGCATGAATAGCGAACTCCCTGACACCTGCTGGAGATGCGGAGCCGAGGGGGGAACGGACATCCACATCTGGTGGTCGTGCACCAAAATCAGGCAGTACTGGAAGCAAATTCATTCCAAAATCAAGAGCATAGCAGACCCGGAGCTGCCATTCCAGCCCCTACCAATGCTACTCCACCACACCCCACTTCCCATCACCGCCTACAAACGTTCACTTACCAAACATTTACTTAATGCAGCGAAATCCCTCATCCCAACTAAATGGCGCTCGGCGGAGCCACCGACTGTGGAGCAATGGATGGACCGGGTAGAGGACATATATAGCATGGAATCCCTCACTGCATCGCTGCACGGCACAGGAGACAAATGCGCTATCACCTGGTTCCCTTGGTGCACCTTTATAGCCCGAAGACAGACCACAGCAGCCGGGGGCGGACACCGCCCAGAAGTGGGGAACTAGGGAGGCACTGGACCCCACCCCACCCAACCCCCCTCACAGAGGCTACAAAAGATACAGACACCCTTACACCCTTACACCCTTACACCCCAGCCCCCCTTCTTTTTTTTTTTTTTTTTTTTTACTTTACTTCCTCTTCTTCTCAATCCCTGTCCCCCCCCCCTCTGCTCCCCTGCCCTCACCCCCTCCCCACTCCGTCCTTCCCTCCAGTCGGGGGGCAACACACCCTGCGGGGACGAAGTGGGGGCACAGAAGGAGGAGAGAGCCCACGGTCCCAACAGGCGCACATATAGGGAGCACGATGAGAACGGGGCACACCAGAGGGGAGCAACCGGGCGAGATGACCCACCGACGACGGACCCCTAGACCGGGAACCAGGGCTAGGACTTGGACCACCACTAGGACATGAATCCAAAATGATGCACTAAGCCATGACTGATAGCTGGGACAGACAGACGCAATCAGCCAGGTAGCTTGACCAGACCAGATATACACACAGTCAACTGTAAATCGAGCCAAGAGGCGAACCCTTATGCTACCCCACTTATCACTCACATATACCCGACGGCTCCCTACGCCCGCAACACGTAACGACACTCAAGTAACCTACAGCCCATGAAAACTATTTTACCAAAATTGACGAAGTAGCGAAGACCTACCCCATACCACTAACCTATCCCCTGACGTTCACCATTATACCGAACATATAACCTATACCTACTCGCTTAGTTCAAGCCACTGTTTAACCTGAAGACATCATGCCACAACAATAGATGATAACCAAGAAGCCGGCTAGCAGTTAAGCGGACATATCTATTGAGAGTTATACCGTATTATATGATATAGTTTGTTATTAATTATTAGACCAGTATGTTTACCATAAAATGAGGCCTACAGTAAATCTGGGATGATATACATTGCATTGGGCCATACCCGTTATGTGTGAAACCTACTGTCTCCCTTTTCTCATTCTGTACCCCATACACTTTTATGTCTCAATAAAAAAAAAGTGATTGACAAAAAAAAACATAATTCCTATCATACTGAACAGAACTCCCACATCCCCAGATAGCTTGGATCTGAGTGCTCACTATATCCGAACAGCGCTCAGATCCCATGAACACAGTCAAATCGCCATTGGGTTAAACCACAGCAAGGGCTGATGAGAGACAGAGGAGGGGAAAAACAGCAAGTTCCACTGGTCTGGCAGTGTCCCTGGGACAATGCCCTGCTGGAGAACAATAGACAGGAAACGGGGGAGGGGCACACCTTCCCATGTATTCAAAGGGGCAGGAAAAGTGTTTAAAAATCCAATAAGCCCAAATAAGTTTCTTAAAGGGCAATATTCAGGGGCCATAGTCACAGGGCAGGAGGCTGGCAAACAGGCTTCTCCAAGTTCCTGTACTGCGGTGCGCACTGCTCCGCTCGGCCACACTACACAGAATGCCTGGCAGGAGGGAGCGCTGTGTGCCCACTTCTTGCCGTTCACTCTATTCTAGTGCCCCCCGGGACATTTGTGCCGCCTTATGGACGCGCTGGCCCACCTCATTATCAGTGTTACCAGTGATTATCGGCCGATATTTACCAAAAATATGAATATCGCCCAATATGAGCAAAACCGATAATCGGTTGATCCCTAATATTAATACCTTGGATAAGATTATGAGTGGGAGAAGTATTAAACCTTTCTCTTCTTTAGTCTCTGAATACAATATTCCAAATTCTGAAATATTAAATTATTTAAGGATCAAGTTGTATTTATCAAAATATATGTTTAACCCCTTAAGGACACATGACATGTGTGACATGTCATGATTCCCTTTTATTCCAGAAGTTTGGTCCTTAAGGGGTTAAGGGATCAGATAGACAGTGTAATCTTATGAAACAAGTGTTTGACCCAAAGGTTAAAGTAAAGATACTGGCCAAATGTTATGATTTAGTAATGATAACCCTATTGGAGGAAAAATCTAAGGTAATTCTAAAATGGGAAAAGGAATTTACCCCTTAAGGACCAAACTTCTGGAATAAAAGGGAATCATGACATGTCACACATGTCATGTGTCCTTAAGGGGTTAAGGGGACACTATAGTCACCAAAACAACTTTAGCTTAATGAAGCAGTTTTTGTGTATAGATCATGCCTTTGGTGTATCTTTGCTCAATTATCTGCCATTTCTGAGTTAAATCACTTTTGTTTCTGTTAATGCAGCCCTGGTCACACCTCCCCTGGCTGTGACTCACACAGCCTGCATGAAAAAAAAGATGGTTTCACTTTCAATCAGAGAGTAACTTACTTTAAACGCTCTCTAAATTTAATTTTAATCGCATACAGGAGACTCCTGCAGTGTTGTGCAAGT
The DNA here is from genome assembly GCF_036172605.1 of Pelobates fuscus. Classification (NCBI taxonomy): domain Eukaryota; kingdom Metazoa; phylum Chordata; class Amphibia; order Anura; family Pelobatidae; genus Pelobates; species Pelobates fuscus. Next base: position 171,169,506 of record NC_086319.1, read on the forward strand.
TAGTAACAGAGCAGGAGATAAGAAATTCTCAATTGAACAGAATTAGCAATAAAAGAAGTGTAAACATTAGATGACTCTTTAAGTGTTTAGGAAAGCAATGGAAGTCACATGCAAGGAGGTGGGACCAGGGCTGCAATAAAAAGTGATTTAACTGCTAAATGGCAGATAATTGAGCAGTGAGACTGCGGGGGCATGATCTATACACCAAAACGGCTTCATTAAGCTAAAGTTGTTTGGTGACTATAGTGTCAATTTAATGTTAAAATCAATCTTAACGAATGGTGTAAAGCATTAGTTGGAGTCAATAAACATATTCACAATTTATCATTGAGAGAAACCTTCTATAAAGTAAGCAATAAATTGTATCTGATGCCTATGAGATTAGCCAAAATCAACCCAAATACTTCAAGATTTTGTTGGAGATGTGGAGTTGCAATAAGTAGCTACCGTGTTTCTCCGAAAATAAGACCGGGTCTTATATTAATTTTAGTCACAAAAAACACACTAGGGCTTATTTTCACGGTAGGGCTTATTTATTTACAGTACCGGTATGTACATTGAACCCCCCTTTAATGAATCCACCCCCCCCTTTAATGAATCCACCCCCTCTAATTAATCCACCCCCCCTTTAACCCCTTAAAGGGACACTCCAGGCACCCAGACCACTTCTGCTCATTGGAGTGGTCTGGGCGCCAACTCCCACTACCCTTAACCCTGCAACTGTAATTATTGCAGTTTTTCATAAACTGCAATATTTACATTGCAGGGTTAACTCCACCTCTAGTGGCTGTCTATAAGACAGCCACTAGAGGTCACTTCCTGGGTTCTAGCACAGGTTTCCTGTGCTAGAGCGTCGCTGGACGTCCTCACGCTGTGTGAGGACCTCCAGCGTCGCTCAAAACCCCATAGGAAAGCATTGAAATTATTTTTCAATGCTTTCCTATGGGGAGACGTAATGCGCATGCGCGGAATTTCCGCGCATGCGCATTAGGTCTCCTCGGCCGGTGAGCGAGATTAGTCTCGCCCACCGGCCGACGTAAACACTAGGAGGAGCGTCGCGGAGGCGGAGACAGCGGCGAGGGACATCGCCGCTGTCCCAGGTAAGTCACTGAAGGGGTTTTCACCCCTTCAGTAACCAGGGATTGGTGGGTGGGAGGGAGAGGGACCCTCCAGTGCCAGAAAAACGGATCGTTTTTCTGGCACTGGAGTTTCCCTTTAAGGACCAAACTTCTGGAATAAAAGGGAATCATGACATGTCACACATGTCATGTGTCCTTAAGGGGTTAATAAATCTACCCCCGTCTAATTAATCCACCCCTCCTTTAATAAATCCACCCCCCCTCTAATTAATCCACACCCCTCTAATTAACCCCTTAAGGACCAAACTTCTGGAATAAAAGGGAATCATGATATGTCACACACGTCATGTGTCCTTAAGGGGTTAATAAATCTACCCCCGTCTAATTAATCCACCCCTCCTTTAATAAATCCACCCCCCCCTCTAATTAATCCACACCCCTCTAATTAACCCCTTAAGGACCAAACTTCTGGAATAAAAGGGAATCATGATATGTCACACACGTCATGTGTCCTTAAGGGGTTAATAAATCTACCCCCGTCTAATTAATCCACCCCTCCTTTAATAAATCCACCCCCCCCTCTAATTAATCCACACCCCTCTAATTAACCCCTTAAGGACCAAACTTCTGGAATAAAAGGGAATCATGATATGTCACACACGTCATGTGTCCTTAAGGGGTTAATCCACCCCCCCTTTAATAAATCCACCCCCTCTAATTAATCCTCCCCCTCTAATTAATCCCCCCTCTAATTAATCCACCCCCCTTCTAATTAATCATCCACCCCCTCTAATTAATCCCCCCTTCTAATTAATCCACCACCCCTTTAATTAATCCACCACCCCTTTAATAAATCCACCCCCTCTAATTAATCCAGCCCCCCCTTTAATTAATTCACCCCCCCTTTAATTAATTAAGTTCCAGACATAAAATATCTACTCACATTTCAAAGATGCCTTCCTTGCCCGCCGAGTCCAACCACTGGGTGCCTCACCGCCCGGAAATGGATCCTTCCGCTGAAGATCCGTGAAGGCAGACGGACGGCGCTGCGCGCGTCGTCATCAAGTTGCGCGATGCCGCAGCCCGCAACGCTCGTCCCCCTCCTCCTCAATGAAGAAGGAAGTCCCGTCGGGCCACAAAGGTGCAATGCCTAGGTCTTATTTTCGGGGTAGGGCTTATATTGCAGCCCACCCCGAAAATTCAGCTAGGGCTTATTTTCGGGGTAGGGTGTATTTTCGGGGAAACACGGTACAAACACATTTGGTGGAGTTGCCTGAAAAGTAAAAAATTACGGGAACGGGCCTATGAGATTTTGATTGGTATGGATCAGATTAAAATAGAACGTAAACCTCAAACAGCCCTCTTGCATTTGTTCTGGCCCACCCTAAACAAAACTCAATACTATCTTTATTTCACAGCAATTACAATTTTAATAGCAAGAGATTGGAAACAACAACATGAAATACAATACTCTCAGTGGAAAGAACAAATTATTTATCAATTAAAAATGGAAAATGGCATGGGTTGGATAAATAATTCATCTTCCAAAAACAAAATAAGGGAACAATGTCTTCAAAAAGCACTAGCACTTTTATAATACAATTATAATACGCCTATATTATCACACAAATTTAAAAATGATAATTAAATCACTCTCTGAGAATCCAGCTTAGGGAAAGTCCTCTCAGACGCTTATGTAATGTTGGTTAAGTATATGTAATGTTTAATAAGGATGTATGTTGGATGTAATACATTGTACTGTTTGTATATTTATGCAATATAAAATTAATTTAAAAAAAAAATTGGAAGCCAGGTAGAAAAGAAAAGAATAGATAAAAAAAAAAGTAAAATGGCACACTCACAGATGGAAGTACCAAAATACCTTTATTAAAACAATATAAAATATCCACAATGCGTTTCACCAACAAGGCGTTATCAAATGGAGATAAAGTCTTGGCAGGGAAGGTTTTTTTTCATATGAAATACGAACATGACAGATTTGAAATTGGCACCTAAATGACATCATAATTGTGTAATTGACATTTTTCTTTTTAATTTATAATTGGTGTTTTAACAGTATTGTGAATAAGTTCCCATTGGCAGGGACTGCTTGTTACGATTAAGTGCAAAAAAAACACACATAATTTTACCATAGTTAGAAGCTTATTTTTTTTATATTGCACTATTAGTCTTTTCTTTTTACATACAGATTTAACGAATACCCAGATCTGACACTTTTTTAGAAGAATATTTCTGGACAGATTTGAGGCTATATCTACTGGCAAGTTTTATTGGAACTTTTATTGTATTATTCATATATTGGTCCTTTTTTTGCTTCTTATTATTTGTACCTATACATGGTCTATACTGTTTTGGTGCAACCTTATTTCCTCCTTTGTATAGTATTAAACTACCTGTTTAGATGACTGATCTCCCTCAAATTAAATTGAAAATGGGATTTTACTCATGTTTTCACCATCGCATTGCCAGTCACACTGCGGCTGGTGCCGCCTTCATGGCTGAGATCACCAATCTTGATGATCTCATTCAGTCCAAAACTTTCCCATAGGAAAACATTGGGAGACTATTGAACATGCAAGGCAAAATGCTGCACCAATTAGCATCTCCTCATATACAGTATCTCACAAAAGTGAATACACCCCTCACATTTTTGTAAATATTTTATATCTTTTACAGCCTGTAGTAAGTGTACAGCCTGTATAACAGTGTAAATTTGTCACACAGCCATTAATGTCTAAACCGTTGGCAACAAAAGTGAGTACATCCCTAAGTGGAAATGTCCAAATTGGGCCCAATTAGCCATTTTCCCTCCCCGGTGTCATGTGACTCAGTGTTAGAAGGTCTTAGGTGTTAATGGGGAGCAGGTGTGTTAAATTTGGTGTAATTGCTCTCTCATACTGGTCACTGGAAGTTCAGCATGGCACCTCATGGCAAAGAACTGTTTGAGGATCTAAAAAAAAAAAAAAAAAAGAATTGTTGCTCTACATAAAGATGGCTATAAGAAGATTGCCAAGACCCTGAAACTGAGCTGCAGCACGGTGGGCAAGACCATATAGCGGTTTCACAAGTTCCACCAACTGGAATCTGTATTAGTATTATTTTTAAAATTCAAACTCATGACTTTTTTCAGAAACCTGAAAAACGTGTTTATATAAAAGTAGAGATATTTTCACATTACATAGGAATGCACTTTGGAAACAAAGCTAAAATGTTTATTTTCTTAATAATTAACAGATATTAGCCCAAGTTCAAAAAAGTGTCAAGTCCTATAAAATAACAGAAGTGTATACAGTCTATGCCCAAAAATCAACCACTTGCATCACCACCTCTGAATGTTCTAGAGTGGTGGCTCCCAACCCAGTCCTCAAGTACCCCCTAACAGTCCAGGATTTAGGGATTACCCAGGTGTGTCTAAGGTGTAATCCATAAATCCTTGACTGGTAAGGGGTACTTGCGGACTGTGTTGGGAACCACTGTTCTAGCGAAAATTATTTTTTTGATGATTGCATCACAACATTGAATACAAATATTGTTGAAACTCACAATTACAAACAGTCACATATAGTAACATTACTTGCTTTTAATAGAACTTTAATACAGTAGTAAAAAAATACAAAAAATCTTTAATAATTTAAATTTCAATTAAACATGTCGAGAGAACAGCTGTCCATTTAATTCACTTCTTTGTATTAAGGTTAGCATTTCAGTCTGACTGTATCCAACAACGATTTTCATAACTGCAAAAATCCTTCATCCTATTCGGAGCTCATTCTCCAGCCCATAGATTTTGGCTTTTAGGTTGCGCAGCTCCCCTTGGATTTTGTGTGTGCGTTTGTTCCCTTGGCGCACAGCACTCAGGATGGCGAGGTCTTGGTCTGGGCCAATGTTTAAAGTTACCTAGAAAAATGGTATAAAAAAAATGTAAGAAACCAACAAACAATGGTTCTAATTAAATATTTGATTTTACTATGCTACCAAAATTAATGTGTGGCTAACATTATTAAAGCAAAGTTGGTTTAATATAAAAATATAACAAATTACATAGATAATAAAAGGAGAGAGAGACTACACATAGGAACCACATTCCTTGTATCAAACCAATAAGCTGTAGTAGTTATGGTTATTGGAGGATTAGAGTCATAGAACTCAGAGCTCCATCAGCTGTTCCATGGCCATTTGAAACAGGTAGCCTTCTGGAAGACTCGGTTCCCTCCCACCCACCCCATGCTTAATTCCACATTTATAGATAGTCTCCCACACAACTTTCAATCTCCTGAAATTGACAGGTGAAAACACTGATCAGCACATCCTTCCAATCTCTTAACCCTATAGAACACATACCCTCTCTCCCTACAAATAGATATATCACACACCAATACTATATACTTTGTTTAATTTTGGTTTTTCACAATATCTGTTTCAGTTTAATTTTCAACTACACACCTCATACCACTAACATGAATCCAAATATAACCATACTGATATTCTTAATAACCCTTTTTTTCAATTCAATTTTGTTCACACCACTACCAGAATAAGCACACACCTCAAACTGGAACACAAATTATCATACACCATGGCATGCTTTGTTCCTGTAACTTATCTGCTGAGTGCTGGTGGAGAGTTCTAAAAAATAGCCCTCCTACCCACACCTCACAAAATTATAAAGTATCCCATTCACTATATGCCCAAACAAAAACGATGTCCAAATTCCTATTCCTTATGTTACTTGCCCTTGCAAATGATGTGGAGTCTAACCCTGGTCCCCCAGCTAATTCTAGTCCTAATCTCCTCACTAAAAGAGGCCTCTCTTTTGTGCACTGCAACATCCATAATTTACTCCCTAAACTAGATGCACTGCAAGCCTGGTGTTCCCATTACAAACCAAAAATCATTGTGCTCTCAGAGTCTTGGTTAACGACTAAAATACCAGACACCGCCATTGCAATACAGGGGTATTCATGTTTTAGAAATGACAGAGCAAAGAGAGGAGGAGGCATTGTTATTTATGTTGACAATTCCATAAAGTTTACCCCTTTACAAAACCTTAGTCCTCCTGCCACCTTTGATTTCTTCTCTGGCACAATTGAGATCCCATGCAGTAATTCAATCATTGTTGCAGGAATCTACCGCCCACCTAGCTCCCCTGGGCATTCCCTTTCGGACATAGCCCATCTCCTTAGTGAAACCATTGCTCAAAACCCTAAAAGTGAACTGTTGGTCTTTGGAGATTTTAATATTGATTGGCTGAATCCTAAAAATAATAGTTCTTGCACGCTGTTTAAGACTTTGCAGATAACGCAATTAATCTCCTCCCCAACTCGCATAAACATTAAAAGCCTTAACCATACCCTGCTAGATTGTATTCTCTCCACTTCTCCTGATAGAATCCAGGAGGCCGGTGTTCTCCCAAACACTTTCAGTGATCACTGTTTAGTGTACTGTGTGCGCAAAATAAAGGCTATTAAATCCTCTCCCAAGGTTAAAATAACTAGACCCTTCAAAAAATTAAATCTTGAATCCTTTCTAAAGGACATCAAGAACCTCCCATGGCACAGATTAAACATTATCCCAGATCTAGACTGTGCTGAATTCTTGAATTCTTTCAGTCTGAACTCCTACAAATTTGGAATCTGCATGCCCCGCTGCGTAAGGTGAGGGTAAAAGGAGCACATATGAAGTGGATCACAGCTAACCTCATCCAAATGTACCAGTTTCAGGATTCTTTGTGGTCAAAGTTTAAGCATACTGGCTCTATGAATGACCACATTAATAAACTCAACACATTGTATAACTCGTTCTGCCAATTTGTGTTACAATGTAATTACAGGACCCACCATTGTGACATGCTAAAAGAACTAAACTGGCTGTCGCTGGAATCCAGACGCACCCTTCATCTTTCAATCCTTGTGTTTAAGAGCTTTTCTGGGAAACTCCCACCCTACCTGAACGCAATGCTTTCCCCGGCTGTTCCCACTTCCTACAACCTCTGATCCAGTACCAACACTTTACTTAGTCTACCTCAATACAAAAAGAAAGCAGCCCGATCCTCCTCCTCCTACAGAGCACCGCATTTGTGGAACGACCTCCCGCACAAATTAAAATCTTCCCTAAGCCTAAAGTCCTTTAAGAGATCCCTCTCTACATACCTCAAAACAGAATGCACCTGTCATGGTTGATTATATATTTCCTACCTGTTCTATGTTAAATTTTGTATGTATTGTATATTAATATTGTTTTTGTATTTTATTGTACACTAACTGTAACAATGCAATGATTTGTGGACCTAGGACATACTTGAAAACGAGAGAAATCTCAATGTATCTTTCCTGGTAAAATATTTTATAAATAAATAATTTTGACACAGATCAAAATTCTGAAAGAAAAGTCATAGTTGAACAATATATACCACCTAAGCGTATTTTTAAAGGGGCACTCTAAGAATTAAAAACACTACAGTTCATTGTAAAAGTTCTAGTGCTATGAGTCTATGGGAAGTATTCAAAGACTGAATGGTTTTGCACAAATAATGCAGAAATGTGGCTTCAGATGAGGTGGGAGGTAAAGTGGGTATTATGAGTACCTAAAAAGCCTAGCTTTTTGTTAAACTTCTCCAAAAACAGTTAACAGAAAACTTTGAGAGCTCCAATAAACTGATAGCACAAATAACACTATGATAAACTGTTCATGATGCCTTCATTCTACGTAAATTGTTTATTAATATATATATAAAAAAAAAAAGTGTTGGCATTCAAGTAAACATCCTGCAATTATTTTTAATACCCAATATCCATGTAATTGAAGTTTCAGTGCATTACTCTGACTCACCTTGAACAGCTGTTTCTCTACATCCTTTAACCTCTGCCTGAGCAACTTAATATCAGTTTTGAAGCCCTCAACCTCCATGTTGCGCCTCTTTTCCAGTGCCTCATAGCGCTGGGTCATCATTTGCAGTCTTTTGGCCACTTTATCAGAACGTTCCTAACAGATAAAATTAGAATACTGGAGATTAACCTGCTGGTTAATAAAGCATGGCAAATGTTGGATTTTGAGCTTCAATCTAAAAGGAGCCAGATGATAAAAAAAATGGAAGGAAATCTACAGGTTTTCTGACAAAATGCATATATGTAGAAGGACGCTATGAAATTAGCCATATTCCCCCAGAGCAGTTCCATTTTAAATTTATGTTGTATTATTTTACAGCATAGGTTTTGTTTGCACCCCCCCCCCCCCCCCCCCATCGATAATGGAGCTGCTAGCATTGACGCTACATTCTGAGAGAGGCTCTTTTTTCACTCAATGTCAGGAACACATCTACTGCTCATTATGTTTAACCCCTTAAGGACCAAACTTCTGGAATAAAAGGGAATCATGACATGTCACACATGTCATGTGTCCTTAAGGGGTTAAAGGGGATGCGAACATAACGAAAAGTCATAGCTCTGCTCTCTTTCCACACACCGTACATCTGAAGGGAGAAATAAGAGGTGGAAAGGCAGTTTCCATAATTTCCTCCTGCAACTTCCCTCGGTTTGGATGTTTATCTATATGTATACCTCTAGGGGGAGGTGTATATATAAACACACATTAACCCTAATGCTTCAGGACTCTGGAGTTCGTGCTGCAGCTGTGTGTAAAGGAACATTAATCGGTCTATGTGACCACATCTGGAAGCATAAATGTGGGCATTTTGGAGTACGGTTCTGTGGTACTAATAGAAGGCAACTTGGCCAATAGATACCATGTTAGTGGAGTTGGAGACCTCTGCTCTAGAGTTTCTGACTACAACATCCAAAATTAGCTGGTAGAGAATAAGCCATGCAGTAGACTAACCGCTGAGAGACCCTAGGTTTAGGTAACTGGAGTCACTCGAAGCACCGATGGTGATGGTAATTTATGATTGATCTGAATTTAAAGACTGCACAGTGTCTCTCACCTTAAAGATTTCACGCCCCACGTCACCCTCTTCTCGGATCCTCGCCAGTTCGTCTTCCAGTGCCACACACTGCTCCCGGTACATATCTGACAGACGGTGCACTTGTGCCAATTGCTCTGTGAGGGACTGGACAAACCAGGGATGTGAGTTTGAGGAACAAAAATAAAATGGTGCAAGGTTAAGAGAGAAGGGCAGACAAAAAAATAAAATTTCTTAGTATGGGAGAAGCAGTAAAACTCGGTTTGCAGTGTTTTCAAGCTTTACCAATGCAGAGTGATATTTTAGAAAGGATAGCAGTGAGTCTGCAGTTGGCAATCATCTTGGTCTAGGAGGTAAGCAGAACATGAATTATGCTGCATAAAGTGTTGCAAGAGGCATGTGGGAGGATTAACCTTTTATTCACCCCTGATGTAGAACATACCTTTAATGCATCGTCATGTGGGAATGTAGTATATAGCCATATAACTAAATAATTTACAATTTAGTCATTATACCCAGAGGAACAGAATTGGGAAATGCCTTTATCATGCAACTGTCAAATGTGCATTGAGGACTAGGAACCACAGATCTACAGCTTCCCCATAAAAGAAGCTTTTTATCCTATCCAAACAGCATGGTTACGGTAATAGAATACCATATCTTGACAAATTAATGCTAAACTTAATGACAATTTTTTTGGTGGCATCAAAGCTATAATGTTACATCAGACCTTATGCTTTCATGAGCAAACTTACATCAGTGGTTTGTCTGGTAATATTCGGGGATGCTAAACATAGGTTTCATTGCCCTACATCCAGGTAGTGGATTTAAAAAAATAAAAAAAATGGCACCAGTCTTGCACAGTTTAAAGCAGGAGAGACATTGCAGGTTCATGAAATTGAGTCACCTTAACTTCTTCACTCCGTGACGTCCGAGCTGCTCTTTCAGCTTGTGAAAGACGCAGGACCTCCATCTCATGGTCCTTCTCTCGCTCGGGGTTCTCGGACACAGTTAGCTGGTCTCGGCAACGGTCTAGATCCCGCAGAAGCCTGTCTTTTTCTGCCATCCAAGATTTCTCATTAGCTCGGCCCTCAAATTTCAGCTGCAAAAAATCCCTTGTGCTTTCATAGAGCAGCTTTTGAGTTTTATTCAATCTGGTTGAGACATGGAGTTCAAGATCAGTTAGTAGTAACAAGGTGAACAAGGAAAAAGGAGTGTAGAGTGTTACTGGCTGAGCAAAGTAACTTGATAAACCATGCATAGCAGTGTGTAAATGTCAATGTAAGTCACTAAAGTGAGAATTCAAATTTAAGGCCAATGTAACTAAACTGGAAGCATAGCAGATTTGGAAGAAATACCCTGTTCAGCTACTTTTACCTTACTTTTAATATTTAGTTTTTATTCTCAGTTTAGTAAAATAACCCTGTGTGTGTTGTCTTTTCTAGTTAATTTACTTAAAGAGTTACTCCAAGCATAAAACAATAGAGCAGGCATGCTGTGCAAACCAAAATGTAGACACCCAAAAGACAGAATTCACATTAGCCACCTAGTATGCTTGTTCAAGGCTGGCTAATACAACTCAAATTATGCTGCAGTTACAGCTCCAGCAGCAGATGGATAAAATTCAGTATGTGTAGCTTTTCATAGTAAAACAAAAACTCCAGTCACCATGACCACTTCAAATCACTGAAGTGTTCATGGAGCTTGGAGTAACCCTTTAGAAAGAAATAGAAAAAATGCACAAAACAATGCACACAGAATTGGAGATGCAAGAAATATCTCAATTTTTAAAAACAACAAACATAGGAGAAAAATAAAAATAAAAAAGTGTGGGTACTTGAGAAGGAAGGGGGTATAACCACCACGATGAGTCTATAGCAACCATTAAAAACTAAAATGATGCTATTAGAGACATCATTTTATCAAGGATCTTTAACTGTGTAAAAAGAAGGGAGAAGATTATAAACAGTGGCCATCAATTAAATGATCATCTTCAATTTTAGCTAGAACCGCTCAGAGAGAAGGGGCATAGATTGTATCTTCCCTTCTACTTATCATAAAGCACACCTTTTAATGCTGCTTAATTTTTATCTAGCAGGAAATCCAAAGCAACGTTGATGCCAGAATTATATTTCCTTGATGTCCTGACTTTCTACTCTAGAATAATGATGCAATGTTCAACTCACTTCTCAGTCAGTTCTTTGACCTTGTCTTGATCCCTCTGATGCTGCACCTGTGCCTCTTCCATTCGAATCCTCCGGTCATCCAACAAGGACTCCACTTGCTCTTTAGACAGCCGTGTCTGCTCTTCTAGCTGTGCCTGCAATGCCTCTATCTGGAGAACATTAGAGATTTGTATAGGCCGTTGTACAGAGGAATAAAGTTTACCTAAACCGGGTCCAGAATGGGAAAAACAAGGATACTATGGACCTGTCAGACAGATGTTGCATGCATATAAAAAGTCTCATGGCATTTACAAAATCAAAGGCATGTATACCAAATACATCACATCATTCATTTTACATTTTAAAGGGACACTAAAGTCACCATAACAACTGCAGCTTAATTAAGTTGTTATTGTTTCTATAGCCTTTCCTGCAGGCATTTTAAAGAAACACTGACTTTTTAGAGAAGAAAATAGGTGCTTCCTGGGTCAGTGCTCCACAGTGTGCAGCACTGACATTCAGTGTCTCCACCCTCTACATGGAACTTTCCTTATAGAGATGCAGTGAGTCAATGTATCTCTGAGGGGATGCTGTTTGCTTTCTTGACACTATAGTTTCCCTTTAACTTATTTTGCAGATAATTTTCTGAGTACTTTGCAGTCCTCAAGAACCTCCTGAACTGTTATTTAAACCATTTGTTACAAAAAAAGCCTCAGTAATATCCAGCAGCAGTAAATGCATGATTTATGTACAATGTCACCTATGTTACACAAGGTTTTTGCTAAATGTTTCACAGATGTGAGCAGACAGGCTTGTGGTTTTTGCAGTTTTAGGTAATGTGTATGGAGCTTTAAGAATGAAGTATAGAGAGTTATTTTAGTATATTAAAAGTATTTACCCTATAAGAAGAAGAAAAAAAAAAAAGAGTATTAAAAATCTGAGACAGATAGGTGCTTGAGTATATACCTGCAGCAAGAGTGTTTGATCATCCTTCTTCTCTGCGACCCTCATGTTTTCTTTGCTTGTGGGTTTCAATGTTATTCGCTTACCACCTGCAAGGAAAGAAAGAAAAAAAAAAAAAGCACTTTGACAACGCAATGTTAAACATGTTTAACTAGTGCAGCCAGTTAATTCATTGTTATGCAAGAGTTTTTTGTATACCTGAAGCCATATTATTTTTTTATTTTTTTATTTTTTTTTATTTAATTCTTTATTTTTGATGTACTTTTGAAAGAATACAGGTATGCTCACAATGTCACAACAACATTAGGAAGCCTTCAGTGTGAAACACGATAACAAGCATTGGTATGACATTTGCCTAAAACAGCACTTTTTTTTTTTGAGAGTGTAAAACACGCTGGTACATATTAACATTATTGTCTAGAAGAACATAGCCGGACATTCGATTTAAACATGAAAGATGTCCATTGATATGCTGGGGTGCCCGCTCTGACAAGTACTTAACATACGGTAAACACAGGAATTTCAAATTACATGTAAACGTCGATTAGTAGGCTTGCTACATACTTTATGCTAGATTGTTAACCCAAACGTGTGTAGGAGCCTAAGCCTGTGTTAAGTAGTAGAGTAATGTAGGAGTAGCAACTAGGTTAGATAGGTACTTAGTGAGTATGCTTCTGGGGACCCGCTACACAGGGAGACAAAGGTTAATGCTAAAGGCACATCTACATATTAGCTTGTCTGGGTTACCCCTCTGCTCCCTCCCTCCATCGTCTTGGCTAAGGGTGATAGGAAAGGCGTCCCAGTATAGTGGTATACCCTGCTAGTTTGGCTCTGCAGGTTGTAGCACAAGTTCGTTTCTGGCATCCTCCGATCGAGCTCTATCTGGAGTCGGCATCAGAGTCCGCAGGCGTGTCCACCCAGATGTCTGGCAACGATGTGAGGCTTTTCCCTCCTCGAGGCCCTCGGTTTAGGTGAGTGGTCGTTGGAGAGTCTGTGCTGGGGTGCGAGTGGGTGCTGCCAATCAGCTGCAGGTCTTTCTGCTCCTTGGAGCCCGTGAGTGCAAGACCTGTAGTAGTGGATTTCCACAGCCTCTGTAGGGATTCCTCTTGCAGGCTGCTCAGAGCTGGCTTTCCCGTGGTGGCATAGGTGGCAGCCATTTTAGCTGCAGAGTGCGGGAGATGAAGTTGTAGTGTTCCTTTCCCCGCTGCCGCGGGCCCTCCAGTGGGGACCGGGATAACCCCCACCGGTCCGGGGGGGGGGGAACGGGACCAGGACCACATCAGAGAGCCGGTGTGTGATAGCCGGGGGAGAAAGCAGGATGGCGGCCGTCCACCCCGCCTCTTCCTCGATTAGGCCGCAGACACCAAAGTCTTTTTTTCGCCCTCCCGGGCTCCAAAAACTCCCGATCTCGGGGTCTGCTGCATCACCGACAGCCAAGCAGTGTTGTCGTTATTCATTAGAAGCTTAGTAGCTGCATTTTTCAGCGTATGGGGCTGATTCCCTCAGGAGCCTCTCCAGCATGCGACCGGTCAGCATGGCGGTCCGGCCCCGCCCCCTGAAGCCATATTTTAATTAATTATGGCATAGATTAATTTTGTGGGAAGCTACATTAAAATTAATAAATCCTGAATTCCTCATACTTCAAACATGAATGGAAAAATTGGATATTTTTATAACAGTCATTACCCACTTACCTGCACGATTTTGGTGTTGTTCCCTCCTCTCATGTGGATCTCCAGACTGAATAGTACGCTGGGGGATAGTTACCTGCAATTGGAAATCAAGAAAAATACAATAAATAGTATATTTCTGCTGTTCTAATATTTCTTAGCAGTTATACCAACAAGGCAAACACCATTCTGCTACAAGAAACTCAATTTTATGAAGATAAGCATATCATGTATGCTGAATCAAAAAGCGAGCCTATTGTGATTGAATTCACACCACAACAATAAAACAACTATACAGTTAAAAAAATAACACCACCACATTATACTAATCTTTCACATATGTTAAAAAAGCACAAAATTATTTGTTTCATTGTTTAATAATTTTCTTGGGTTTCTTACCGTTGGATAGATTAGACATTCATTGACCAGCTGATACCCTGCCTATATTCCACTTGATATGGAGATATGCCTTCTAACATGCTCTTGTACGTTCATTTTTTTGAATTAATAAAATACATAGTCAAACTTATTTAGTTCTTTCTATTCACATCAAGAGCTACATTGATTGAGCTATCAATACACCCATTCAGATACACCCCACAAGACAAGTCTGGAATTTGATCCCATCTTGTGAGTTCTCTACCTCCCCCTCCCTGTTCTTTGCTCGGTTGTCTAAACTGTACTATACAATGTAAAGTCTGTGTTCTTCTAGAGCAGGGATAGGCAACCCGTGGCACTCCAGATGTTGTGGATTACATCCCCCATATTGCTATTATTATTTATATAGCGCCATCAGATTCCGTAGCGCTGTACAATGAGTGGCCTAACATACATGTTATTGTAACCAGACAGCTGGACGTACAGGAACAGAGGGGAGGAGGGCCCTGCTCCATGAGCTTACATTCTTACAACCATAATGCTGGCAAAGCATCATGGGAAGTGTAGTCCAAAACATCTGGAGTGCGGAGGGAGGAAAGAAAAAAAAAAAATATATATATATATATATATATATATATACACATATACACATACATATAAAATCACACCAACAACATACCAAATATGGTACCACCTCTTGGAAAATGTGAAACAATTGATATGACATATCAATTAACTCCCTATGCAGATTCTTTAACCCTAATCAAGTGTTCCACAAATGCATTGAAAATGTGGTACTTAATGTTGGTCTCACCTTGTTTGGAGGTTCCTTATGGAAGTAGGTTATTTCTCCACTGCAGGTCCCCACCAGTGCCAAAAGCTGTTGTATCTTCTTTCGGTCATCCAGCTCTCTACAGCAAGAGAAGAAAACATTATAAAACCTCCCTTTCTCCTGTAAATACAGCTTCCTCTACCCACACCATACCTCATGATTCTAGAAGTGCAAACTAATGAACTTGAAGATGTATGGCATTAAGCAAAGCAAATAGAATTTTAACAATGTTTCATTATATAAACAAAATATTTAAAGAGTATAATGTCACTGTTGAGGGTCTTTGTGTATTCTGTATCCCTACTTGGGATGTGGAGGCCTAGGAGTGCAGCAGAAGACGGTTATACTAAACTGAAGAATTCCCTGCCCTGCAGGTGCCATCGTCTTTCTTCATGCATAATACAACATGGACATCTATGGATGATCCCAAAAGAACCTCTATAGATCAATTCTTAGAATGAATGAGACAATATCAGGTTCCCACAGCATTTACTAGCCTTAACTAGGAGAATCAACAACATTTGACAGTGGAAGCTCTCCCTTTCCTTAGCTTAGGCATTTATAACCAGACAAAGTAGTCCCTACTTTGAGTTATATATTTTGACTGCCTTTAGAGTTTAATAAAAGTTCAGTGCAGTCGAGTATTTCATATAGATTTATCTTTATGAAATATATTTTTGTTGACAGAGGTGTTTTACAGAGACACCCAAGCACTATAACCACTTCAGCTTATTATATTTGTAATGGTGCTAGGAAGCTCTCCTTAGCAATTTACTTTTTACTTCCCAAGCAGCTCAGATACAACACTACATACAGAAGCTTGGATACCACAAATTAACAAACTAAAGTGTGTGTGTGTGTGTGAATTAAAAGGTACATTTTTTTAATGGAGAGTCTCCTAGCACAGTAATAAGCGGTAAAAGTTATGTTCTTAGATGGTTCCTTTAAAAGATCCACTGGTCTTTTGAGTACTGCAGCAAGCCTAATTACCTGATTTTGAGTCGGTCATTTTCAGAGTACAAGCGCAGCACATGCTCACGTTCTTGGTAGAGGAAAACTTGCATGTCGCTTAGAGCTTTTTGCAGCTCTGCAATCTCTTCCTCTCGCTGCCTCATTTCCCATTGCAGTTTATGCTGTAAGAGCAAGAATGGTTGCAAAACATTAAGTCTAGACTTTAGAATAACCAGGAATAATCAACCTCTGGGGTGGATAACCATCCTGTGTGCCTTCCCATGTATGCATATTCACCCGTACAATAAAAATACCTGCCAAGTAGGCTGGGCTCATCTACTAAACAATGCACAACAAGCAAGCACAGAGAAACTGTATATTCAATCATAAAAGGTAACAGGTAGCAATATCTATAATATATGAAAAATTTATTTAAACTCAAGATATTTTCGGTAAATTTCAACACAGTTAAAACTATATTGTGGCCACCTTAAACAGGACAAATATACCTCAATCTAATTAGCTATATAAAAAGTTTCATACTGTATCAAAAAAATACAATAATATGAAGTAACAAACTAGTAACAGTTACATGCCTACTCAAATGAATAGAAAAACAAAATAGGGCTATTGAGGGTAAAATTAGGCACAGCTGATATACTGGTGTCCATCGGCTTAGTCCTGTATGGCAATGTTCTCCAACCCAGCCCTCATGGTCCACCACCAGTCCAGGCTTTATATATTTCCCCATTTTATTCTAGTGCCGCTTCCTCTATTGATTAAAACCGCAATCTAATCCCACTTACCCATAATAGATTTGAATTAAGAGAAAAACAAGGAGAAAGAAAGAGGGAGCACAGATAGGATTGCAGATAAGGATGTGGATGTAGAACATAATAAAATGGGGGAAAGGCCTGAAATTCTTAAACCAAGGAAAGAGTCTCCTATGACAGAAATAGGCAACCTTCGGCACTCCAGATGGTGTGGTCTACATACCCCATAATGCTCTAACACGCATAATGCTGGCAAGGCATCATGAGAAGTGTAGTCCAAAATATCTGCAGTGCCGAAGGTTGCCTATGCCTGTCCTATGACATCAGGGGTCAGTGATTTTATTTATTTTTTTAACCAAAACATATAGAGGGAGGGAAGGGGCACAAACATTTTCCCCTCTTCGCCATATATCCAGCCAGAAAACTTTTCAGTATGGACAAGGTATGCGAGGAGTGGAGACCTGATTTTGTGAAAAAAGGTAATGGCATATTTAATTAGTCCACACATATTCACGCCCCCACAAATCTGTGTTAAACAGAGGCTTGAGGTTTGCACTTTTAACAACTCCATCTATGTTTGATTTATTTAAGATTTAAATTAATTGTGAGTAAGTAAACCCTTATGAGGGCTTTCAATATTTAGAAGACATTTAAATTAGAGGAAGTCCCCAGTGAGTTCCATAATCCCTTGGACAAGCAAGTGATGCCAATTGAAAAAATAAAGTCGGGGATAAGTTAGTTTGTTAGGATATTCTATATAATTGTATGACTATGGGATTTAAGGTCCGTTCCTAACATTATCCCATGAAATTAATTAAGGTGAATGTTATACTCCTTTTTTATGAAGCAGTGATTAGTCAGTCAGAAACAAATATGGTGTGAGAGAGGAAAAAGGAACAATTAAAAAAAAAAAAAGTAATATCCAATATACCAACCTTGGCAATGATCAGGGCCGTCTTTAACGCGGGGCAAAAGGGGCAGTTGCCCCGGGCCCATTTATTCCTGGGGGGCCCAAAGCATTTGCCCCTTGAGCCCCGCGGGCACTTACATTTTTCACCGGACCGGGCCCCTTCTCAGACAGACCGCGGCCAGACTCATATCATTATATTTCCAGCGGGCCCTTTAATCATGAGGGCCGCGGCTGGGCCCCTAACAATGTGTTTCCCCGTGGCCGGGCCCCTCTCCCTTGCGGATCATGGCTGGGATCGCATTGCCTGCTGGGAGGAGTGAGTTCCATTCACTTCCTTCCGGCCAGCTAATAGAGAGCCGCCGGGGATGGGGGAAGGAAGAGGAGGAAGTGGCAGACACAAGAGGTATTCAAAAGAAGTCTGACACCCATCACCTTAGGTCAGCCACTGCAGCAAAAGTAAGAAAAAATGTATTATTATTTATATATGTACTTGTGTATGTGAGATTGTGCATATCTGTGTGTGCATGTGTACCTGTGTGTCAGAGTGCATGTGTGTCAGAGTGCATGTGTGTCTGTGTGTCAGAGTGCGTCGGTGTCTGTGTGTCAGAGTGCGTCGGTGTCTGTGTGTCAGAGTGCGTCGGTGTCTGTGTGTCAGAGTGCGTCGGTGTCTGTGTGTCAGAGTGCGTCGGTGTCTGTGTGTCAGAGTGCGTCGGTGTCTGTGTGTCAGAGTGCGTCGGTGTCTGTGTGTCAGAGTGCGTCGGTGTCTGTGTGTCAGAGTGCGTCGGTGTCTGTGTGTCAGAGTGCGTCGGTGTCTGTGTGTCAGAGTGCGTCGGTGTCTGTGTGTCAGAGTGCGTCGGTGTCTGTGTGTCAGAGTGCGTCGGTGTCTGTGTGTCAGAGTGCGTCGGTGTCTGTGTGTCGGTGTCTGTGTATCTGTGTGTCGGTGTCTGTGTATCTGTGTGTCGGTGTCTGTGTATCTGTGTGTCGGTGTCTGTGTATCTGTGTGTCGGTGTCTGTGTGTCTGTGTGTCGGTGTCTGTGTATCTGTGTGTCGGTGTCTGTGTGTCGGTGTCTGTGTGTCTGTGTGTCGGTGTCTGTGTGTCTGTGTGTCGGTGTCTGTGTGTCGGTGTGTCGGTGTCTGTGTGTCGGTGTCTGTGTGTCTGTGTGTCGGTGTGTCGGTGTCTGTGTATCTGTGTGTCGGTGTCTGTGTATCTGTGTGTCGGTGTCTGTGTATCTGTGTGTCGGTGTCTGTGTATCTGTGTGTCGGTGTCTGTGTATCTGTGTGTCGGTGTCTGTGTATCTGTGTGTCGGTGTCTGTGTCTGTGTATCTGTGTGTCGGTGTCTGTGTCTGTGTATCTGTGTGTCGGTGTCTGTGTCTGTGTATCTGTGTGTCGGTGTCTGTGTATCTGTGTGTCGGTGTCTGTGTCTGTGTATCTGTGTGTCGGTGTCTGTGTATCTGTGTGTCGGTGTCTGTGTATCTGTGTGTCGGTGTCTGTGTATCTGTGTGTCGGTGTCTGTGTATCTGTGTGTCGGTGTCTGTGTATCTGTGTGTCGGTGTCTGTGTATCTGTGTGTCGGTGTCTGTGTATCTGTGTGTCGGTGTCTGTGTATCTGTGTGTCGGTGTCTGTGTATCTGTGTGTCGGTGTCTGTGTGTCGGTGTCGGTGTCTGTGTGTCGGTGTCTGTGTATCTGTGTGTCGGTGTCTGTGTATCTGTGTGTCGGTGTCTGTGTGTCGGTGTCTGTGTATCTGTGTGTCGGTGTCTGTGTATCTGTGTGTCGGTGTCTGTGTATCTGTGTGTCGGTGTCTGTGTATCTGTGTGTCGGTGTCTGTGTATCTGTGTGTCGGTGTCTGTGTATCTGTGTGTCGGTGTCTGTGTATCTGTGTGTCGGTGTCTGTGTATCTGTGTGTCGGTGTCTGTGTATCTGTGTGTCGGTGTCTGTGTATCTGTGTGTCGGTGTCTGTGTATCTGTGTGTCGGTGTCTGTGTATCTGTGTGTCGGTGTCTGTGTATCTGTGTGTCGGTGTCTGTGTATCTGTGTGTCGGTGTCTGTGTATCTGTGTGTCGGTGTCTGTGTATCTGTGTGTCGGTGTCTGTGTATCTGTGTGTCGGTGTCTGTGTATCTGTGTGTCGGTGTCTGTGTATCTGTGTGTCGGTGTCTGTGTATCTGTGTGTCGGTGTCTGTGTATCTGTGTGTCGGTGTCTGTGTATCTGTGTGTCGGTGTCTGTGTATCTGTGTGTCGGTGTCTGTGTATCTGTGTGTCGGTGTCTGTGTATCTGTGTGTCGGTGTCTGTGTATCTGTGTGTCGGTGTCTGTGTATCTGTGTGTCGGTGTCTGTGTATCTGTGTGTCGGTGTCTGTGTATCTGTGTGTCGGTGTCTGTGTATCTGTGTGTCGGTGTCTGTGTATCTGTGTGTCGGTGTCTGTGTATCTGTGTGTCGGTGTCTGTGTATCTGTGTGTCGGTGTCTGTGTATCTGTGTGTCGGTGTCTGTGTATCTGTGTGTCGGTGTCTGTGTATCTGTGTGTCGGTGTCTGTGTATCTGTGTGTCGGTGTCTGTGTATCTGTGTGTCGGTGTCTGTGTATCTGTGTGTCGGTGTCTGTGTATCTGTGTGTCGGTGTCTGTGTATCTGTGTGTCGGTGTCTGTGTATCTGTGTGTCGGTGTCTGTGTATCTGTGTGTCGGTGTCTGTGTATCTGTGTGTCGGTGTCTGTGTATCTGTGTGTCGGTGTCTGTGTATCTGTGTGTCGGTGTCTGTGTATCTGTGTGTCGGTGTCTGTGTATCTGTGTGTCGGTGTCTGTGTATCTGTGTGTCGGTGTATGTGTATCTGTGTGTCGGTGTATGTGTATCTGTGTGTCGGTGTATGTGTATCTGTGTGTCGGTGTATGTGTATCTGTATGTCGGTGTATGTGTATCTGTGTGTCGGTGTATGTGTATCTGTGTGTCGGTGTATGTGTATCTGTGTGTCGGTGTATGTGTATCTGTGTGTCGGTGTATGTGTATCTGTGTGTCGGTGTATGTGTATCTGTATATCGGTGTATGTGTATCTGTATGTCGGTGTATGTGTATCTGTGTGTCAGAGTGTCTGTGTACGTGTGTCATAGTGTATGTTTATCTGTGTTTCAGAGTATATGTGTACCTGTGTTTGTATGTACCTATGTGTCCGTGTTTGTATGTACTTGTGTGTATATGTATGTCTTTGTATCGTCGTGTATGTATGTGTACATGTGTGTTTATATACCTGTATGTATGTGTAGCTGTGCGTCAGTATATTTGCTTTTGCATGTGTATCTATTTGTCAGTGTTTTTTTTTGCTCCTGTGTATCTGTGTGTTTCTAAGTGTGTGTGCATACCTGTGCATGTGGCAGTGCATGTATCCCAGTATTTCAATGCCAACACTGCACACAAATACACCCCTGCACCTGTGTGTGTAAGGGTGTATCTGTGTGTGGCAATACAATGCATGTTCAACACTGCACACATACACTCATGTCACCCTCCACACAATGCCACCCCTTTCACCCAACAAAACTCACATTAAAAGGGACACTATAGTCACCCAGACCACTTCAGCTCAATTAAGTGGTTTGGGTGCCAGGTCCCTCAGGTTTTAACCCTTCAGATGCAAACATAGCAGTTGCAGAGAAACTGCTATGTTTACATTTGGGGTTAATCCAGCCTCTAGTGGCTGTCTTCCGGACAGCCACTAGCGGCGCATCTGCGACGCTGGAGGCATATTATGCCTCCATTACGCAGAGCGTCCATAAGAAAGCATTGAGAAATGCTTTCCTATGGACACTTTGAATGCGCGCGTGGCACTTGCCGCTCATGCGCATTTGGCTCCGCTGATGTCGGACATGAGAGCTGACGTCGGCAGGGAAGGAGAGGTTGCCAGCGCAGAGGGAGCCCGGCGCTGGATTAAAATAAGTAACTGAAGGGGTTTTAACCCCTTCAGCGCCACGGGAGAGGGACCCTGTGGGTGGGGGCACTCTCAGGGCACTATAGTGTCAGGAAAACCTCCTTGTTTTCCTGACACTATAGTGATCCTTTAACTCCCCTAATGCTGTCACACTCACCCTCTTTCACTCTGCCACACTTACCCTATCACATTAATCCACCTAATCCTGTCACACTCACCTTCTCTCGCACTGTCACAAACACCCTTCCATGCTTTCACACTCATCCTCCATCACTCTGTCACACTCACCCCCTTTCACCCTGCCACACACCCAATCACATTAACCCCCCAACTCTGTCACACTCATCCCCCAAATCATGCTGTACACACCCTGTCACATGAATCAATCCCTAATCGTGTCCCACGTCCTCCTCTAACCATGCCACATTCATCCCAACCCTGGAACACTCACCCCGCAACCATACCACACCACCGTGTCAATTTAATGCCCCCAAGCCTGTCACACTCACTGCCCAACTTTGTCTCATTCACACCGCCCTAGCACACTCACCTTGCACAGTAACCCCTTTAAGATGGCAAGGTCCAGGGGGCCCAAGCAAATGCTTGCCCAGGGTCCAATCAATATTAAAGACAGCCCTGGCATTGATGACATTTTTGCTTTAAAGAGTCTAAAGAGTAATCCTAATTTAGTAATTAAAAATGCAGATAAAGTTTTTGTGGTTATGAATTACGATTACATGGAAGAGGCGGAGACCTTTAGAAGATAGGACATTTTATATGAAATTAGAATATCCTATTTCTTTTAAGAATACATTAATTAATATTGTGAAGAGAGCATATATCATGGACTATTACACATAAAATTATATTTCATTGTTAGCCCTGAGTACTTCTCCCATTTGTTAATCATATTATAAAAAAAATAAAAAATATTGGTAAGTCCATTATTTCATCTATTGCAGCCTCTACTTCTCCCCTCTCTAATTTAGTAGATTACCACTTACAATGTTATGTTGTAGCTTTACCATCATATGTGAGACATGTATTGCAGTAAAGTGAGGTTCAATTGAAGAGTACATAGCGGTGGGTGACAGTTGATGTATGCTCTTTGAATACTAATATAGTACATAAAATAGGTCTGGAGGTAATTTAATTCTGCCTCTTCTGAACATTAGGCAGTCCGCTTGAAAGTTTTTGTTGCATTAAATTTCAACATTTCCTTTTTTTTTTTTACAGTTCATGATCAACTCTACCGTCAGATCAATGGGACATCGGTGAGGGCCAGTTTGGCTCCCTCTTATGCAATTTATTCATTGGTTATTGGGAAGAAATGTATATTTGAAATATTAAGCCGTGGAGGGAGTGACTGGTTCTCTCTCACCATTACATTGATGACATTTTTTTTTTTTTTTTGTCAATCTTTCTTTTATTAAAGGCATATAGTATGGGATACAGAAGAGAAATTGGAGGAAACGTTTAAGTGATTTTACAGTATAGGGTTGGTACATCGATACGCAAAGTTAGATTACATTTCCAGATATTCTATGCCTCATTTTTGTTTTTTTTATGTATCGTAGTCAGGCATTAGTTTGAAAATACAAGCTAAGGATCAAAAGATCCGGGTTGATAACTCGCTAAGTCACATTAGTCAGGCGTCTGGTGACACATAGGTGAGTAAAACACAGGTTTCACACTAGTTGCAAGCATAATTGTAAATAGTAGGGCTACGCTTTAATTGTAGCGTACAAGTAAAACATTAAAACATTAACGGGTAGCTTAGGCTCCGCAAATTTGAGCACAAATAATGAGAGAGAGACATGTTAGCTGTGGATACAGGCTACCACCACAAGGTCAACCCCGATGCTGAGCCTGGAGAGACATGCCGTTCTAAAGTGTCATGGCCATATATGCACATGGGGAAAGGGATTGTGACTAAGGCATAGCTTATTACAAGGCCGCAGTAGCTTAGTGAGTACTAGAGGGGACATCTACAGGGTTACACCTGGCTGCGTTAGGGTGATAGTTAGGCCTCAGGCGACATACAAATGAGCAGTATTTGAGACAGCGAAAACAAACAATGCAGGTAACATAAAAGAAGAACCAAACGTTGTAATGAGGGGTCGTGTGGGTCCATTCGAGGCATTTGAGGCTGGGTTACGGCTAGTATTGTGCCCGAAATTGAGTCCAAGTCCCTGTTGGGTCAGCCGATGCCGTTTCGGGGCTGAGTATGTGCCCCCTGCGTTGGTCGGTACACCTGGTCCGGTCTCTCTAGCGTGTGGGAGCTTGGTGTCCCCTTGTCGTTTGGTTGCGCTCGTGTTCGGTCAGGATACCGTCCAGTTTCTCCCGTTCGCCTGTTCAGGCTGTCTGGTCGCTTGGCCCGCAGTGTTGCAGTTACCCTCTTGAATCTAAGCAGTACAAATGCCTTTTGTCTTCGGCCCGAGGCTTTGGCGGGGGCCCGCACCACATGTCCATTGGCCCCATCAACAGGGCCGTGGGCCCAGGGTTTTACCGGGTCCCGGTTGGTTCCCTGGGTATATGGGTGGTGGTGGAGAGCTACCTCCTGGTGAGCTCCCAGCTCGGAAGAAGAATGAGGCAGAGTGTCATGTGTGTGGAGGGTTCGTGGAGTTCTGCGGCCTCGCTTCAGTGATCTTTTCCCTGTCGTGCTTTGGTGTACAGGCCGATGGCCTTTTCTGCTGCGGCGCCATCTTGGGGTGCTGTATACCTGAAGAGCAATCCGCTTGCGGACATGTTGCTTGGGCATCTCAGTACCCATGTGTGCATGTAAAGTGGGCTGCCATGTCCGGTGCTCCAGCTTAGACCAAAATGCTGCAAAGATTGCGTTGAGCCTGGCAGTGTAATCTGGTGCTGTCGTGCGGCTTTCCGTCGTCTCCTCTGCTGCGCTTGCCTCCGCCATCTTAGGCAGGCCACGCGCTCGGCTGTCCCGGTGCTGCGGGTCGCCTGACTGCGTGTTCAGCCTGTGGTCGTTGCTTCTCTCGCTTAGAGCGGGCCGAGATGACCCCCATCGGCCCAAAGGGGGGGGGCTAGGAGGAGAGGTCCGTGTCCAGGTCAGACAGCGTGGGGAGCGGCCGCCTCCCCGCCGCTCGATCTCCAGTAGGCCTCATGCCGTTTGGTCGGTTCCCGGGGGAGTACAGGCTTGGAACAGGTATCTGGCGGTTCCCCCGGGTGTCCCCGTCACTATGGTGTGTCTCCGGTGCGCGGTTGTGCCGTGTTAGTCGCAGGATTACCCCGATTAGTAGCAGGTTAAGCGGGAGCTGAGGCTCAGCACAACCGTTCAGCTCGGATGCTAGGCTCCGCCCCCCACATTGATGACATTTTAATTATCTGGGATGGGGATGATGGTGAAATAGATGATTTCCATTGGGAATATTAATAATAATAATAATAATAATAATAATAATAATAATAATAATGAGGATTTTCCTTTACATCCAATATACAGCAAACCCAAATAGAATTTTTAGACCTTACCCTGATAGGCAATAATGGAAGCATTCACACCAAGATTCATTATAAGGAAATGGATGTGACTGGATATGTGTCAGCACATAGTGGCCATCATCCTCAACGGATATGTAATGTCCCTCTTGGGAAGTATATTAGAATTAGAAGAAATTACTTCATTTTGTTTGATTTTGAGAATGAGGAATATATTTTAACTTCACGTTTTCTAGAAAAGAATATTCTTCTTCAGTTTTATTACAAGCATATATATAAGTTCAAAGAGTTGTGATAAAAAGTTATTAAATTTCCCAGATAAAAATTTGTCAGCTCCAATATATACAGTAGTATGCCCCAGTTCCTACTATGTAGTCTTTTATGTTTTTGGATATTCAAGAGAAAGGTAAGAAAAGTGGTAAGGGGACCAAGAAAGATTTGGCTATAAGTGGAAAAGATGAGACAAGAAAGGGGACTGGTTTTTACATACTGTTTAACTCAGAATATTAGAGGATTATTGGTATATTGAAAAAAAGTGTTTGTTGACGGTCGCAAAAGGACACACAAAATTAACCTCACGGCACCCTTTGGAACCACTAGGGGGCAGGAGCATAGCGTGGCTATAATGCGAAGATAGGATTACAGTAGACTACCTAGCCACTCTTAACTCTTTTGCCACCGCAAGATGACACTAAAACTATTATTTATCTAAAATAAGGCTGCAGCTAGATGACAAAACAGGGGACCTGCGAGTCCATTACCACTGCGGGCCTGTGTGCCCTGTTGTCTTGAGGCACTATACGAAGTTATACTTCGCACATGTTGTGCAACTGTTGCCGTAGTTAATGATGTGACAGTAGGGACCTGCGAGTCTCATTGTTTCCTGTTATTGATTGAAACGCAAATAAAAATCATATTTACAAAAAAAAAAAAAAGTGTTTGTTTATATTATTGGAAGATCCCTTATAACATGTTGCATGAGAACCCTAGAGTTACATTCACAAAGTCCCTTAATCTAAATAATTAGTTAGCTCCCTCTAAGTTACGCATTCATCAGAATATTTCAGATAAAAAACACATTAAAGTAGAGAGGGGAAATTTGAAATGTGGACATACTAGATGTGTTACTTGACATCATATTATACATGGGTCAGTTACATTTAGTTCAGACACTAATGGTAGGGGATTTTGCTGGGCTGTAGGGCAAATAGTATATAAATATTAATGAAGTTAGAAACCAAGTGGAATTTTAAATTCGAAACATTAACTACAAAAGGGCTAAAGGAGATTAAATTAAAATAGTGATCAATAATTTTTTATTCTAAATTATGTTAGAAAGGATTGTATAAATTATGTATTTTTTTTTTTCTTTAAAATGGATTGCAGATTTTTTTTAGAAA
Source organism: Pelobates fuscus (assembly GCF_036172605.1). Classification (NCBI taxonomy): domain Eukaryota; kingdom Metazoa; phylum Chordata; class Amphibia; order Anura; family Pelobatidae; genus Pelobates; species Pelobates fuscus. The sequence continues at coordinate 171,195,931 of NC_086319.1, forward strand.
AATGTAAAGAGTAAAATATAAAATTAACCTTGGTTCAGCAATGGATTTTTATTTGTATTATCTACTCAAGATATGATGGGTAGAGCAGTTTCAATGTAATTTGAAGAGAAAGGCCCTTTAAAAATAGAGGTTATGATAATCAGCCAATGACCGCCTGCAAGACCAGAGTATATCAGGGAGTACCACTGTATATCAGCTACTATTGCTGCAGGAAACAGCACTGGAGGCATTTGTGCTTCCTCAACGGCTTACAGCAAGATTGCATGTCCCATAGAGCAGTGTTCCCCAACCCAGTCCTCATGGACCTACAACAGTCAAGGTTTTGTTAGTATCTCCATTGGAATAAAACCGGGAAATACATAAATCCAGGACTGTTGGTGGTCCCTGAGGACTGTGTTGGGGAACACTGCCATAAAGGGCTAAGTTGAAGGACACCAGTATAGGGGCGGTATCTGATTTTACCCTCTGAGTATATACCACAATAATCCTCTATATATATAGCTGGGATAATGTATTTGATACTTTGCCAGCTAAGTATCACGGCTATGTTGCCAACTTGTTTAACCCCTTAAGGACACATGACATGTCTGACACGTCATGATTCCCTTTTATTCCAGAAGTTTGGTCCTTAAGGGGTTAACATCCTGCTTTTCCATTCATCTTAGTAGGTTTGTAACCATTGCTAGTATGTTACGTCACATTATTGTAATTATATGATACAATATACAATTTTTATCTAGCTATTTACATTGGGATTAAACCTGTCCAGATTAAGGTGGCCACAACATAATTTATGTTTGTTTTTTTTTTCTCCTTTCTTTTTAAATGTTTATGTTGAAATTTACCTAACTTAACTTTAAATACATTTTGCATCCATCTTAGTAGGCTTGTAACCGTTACTAGTTTGTTACTTCGCATTATTGTAAATTTATGACACAGAATGCAAGTTATTGCTGTTCTTACACAGCTAATTACATTTAGATTATATTGGTCTAATTCAAGGTGGCCACCTTATAGTTTATAATGTGTTTTTGTCTATGTTGAAATTTACCTAACATATCTTGATTTTAAATGACATTTATATATTTTATTTGATTTTTTTCCCCCTTTAACTACCTGTCACCTACATATTCACCTGTTCCTCATAAGTAGATTTATATTGCTCAAGCCGCTTCATTAAATCTTCATGTTCTTCATCAAACTCTGCAATTTTCCTCCGGTAATATTCCAATAGCTCTCGAGATGGACGCAGGTATGCCAACCGCTCATTAACTGGAGGCAATGGGGTAGAATCCATTTGATTGACTGGGTTGCTGGAGGATAAGGATGAGTCCTGTGATGGCGATGTACCATACCTGACATGAGAATACATATCACAAGTTTTAGGTTTTGCAGGAGGAAGTCAGGATTATTTACTAAAGAGGAAATTGTTGTGAATTCAAACTTAAAGGGACACTCTAGTCACCAGACCAACTACAGCTTATTGCATTTATTCTGGTAAGTAGAATCATTCCCTTCAGGCCTTTTGCAGTCAACACTGTATTTTCAGAGAAAATGCAGTGTTTACATTACAGCCTTGTGATAACTTCACTGGCCACTACTTAGATGGCTGCTAGATATTTTTCCTGGGGCAGTCCTGCCTTGTGTGCATCACAACATTCAATATCTCCACCATCTGCATGCAGACACTGAACTTTCCTCATAGAAATGCATTGATTCAATTAATCTCTATGAGGATATGCTGATTGGCCAGGGCTGTGTTTGACTTGTGCTGGCTTTGCCCCTGATCTGCCCCCTTGAACGTCTAAACCAATCCTATGGTGAAGCATTGCGATTGGCTCAGACCACAACTTCTGGTGATGTCAGCAGACAAGGGCAGAGCCGGCAGCTGCAGACTTGAATACAAGCAAGATTTTACTATATTTTAGGGAGGGTGGGGGGAAAAAAATCCAACAAGTCCGCTATGCTTCCACTTCAGCTATTCTGGTCCATAATTTTAAATTCACTTTAGTAAATAACCCAGTCAATATTGTAGGGTATCAGATTATGAATAACAAAACTTAATTTGGAAATCTCAAACACTTTTTAAAGGTACATTCTAAGAAGAAGAGCACTTCATCTAGATTAAGACCATTTCTCTTTTTCCTAACAATGTTGACATTTTGCTTTAACCATGCCTCTAGTCCCAGTCAAACTGACCGTCATTAGCAGCACTTGCTCAATGAATTGAATACCTTCATATTTGGCATCATCAGGCTAAATACTGGTGGAGCATGTACTTTACGTACCGATTGCATTTCTATGCTAAGCTTTTCCAGTTTTAAAGAGGGGAGGCTTGAATCTAAACACATAAATACAAATGTGTTTATTTTTAACCTTATAGTGTTCCTTTAATCATCAGAAGGCACTATGAGTCATTATAAAAAATATGTAAACAAACTAGTTTTCAATCATCTTACAAGTGTTAAAGGGATACTCTAGTTTAAGCAATATAACCATTGCAGCTTGGTATAGTATTCATGTTACCCATTCTCCCTCGGAGTCATCCATCAAGACTGTTGACGAAATTATGCATGCACTATACACATGCTGCACGCACCACTTGGGCTGAGCATCCTCTCCTCCCAGAAAGTTTTCTTGAAGAAAACTACATATCCCATGAACCTTTGTTAAAAAGCAGTAGGATAGGACCAGAATGATCACTACTGAGTGCAGGTCTCTTTCTAGTGAGGGATAGGTAAAACTGTAGCAGCAGCAGACCCACTAAACAGTGTTAAAGAAGAGGAGATTCAAATATATTTATTCATACCAATTATTTTGAATGCCTTGAAATAGGGGATAGTTCTCTCTTTATATAGATTCCTTTAAACATCAGCGGTTTGAAATAGTTTTCAGAAAGTAAAACCCGATCTTTACTATCCCTCTTAAGATTCTCACCTGCCATGGCATGTATTTCGAGGGGGTGTCAAAGCCATATCTTACACCCGCTGAGAAAATCTCCAATTAACAATGACCTGAAAGGAAGAAGAATTTGTTGTTTGTTTAGAATAGACAAATCTCAAAATTGCAAGTTACTTATCTGACACTTTAACACGTGTGTTGTACCCTAACATCTACAAAGTAATAACTAAAGTTCATAATCACATCTAAAAAAAAAAAAACAGAGCGATTGCGCATTGCACAAAAAAAAAAAAAAAAAGAATTCCACTGCTTAGCATGGGTGGAAGGACCAAATGCCACACTTTACTCAAACTATCCCTTTAGACTCAACACCAAAACAGAATGTTCCAGGCATTAGCTATAAAAGCTCTATAAAAATCTGCCATAATTAATGGTGCGGGCATTAAATGACCACACTAACCATAATTGATACTTAAAGGGATAAGCTTCCAAAATAATCTTTTAACACACGCAAAATATCATTTGTAACATTTTACAAAAGAGCAAATAAATAAATTAATTAACGTGAACTGGCACAAAAGGTGAAGAAATGATCCAGATAAAAAAAAAATAATAATGAATTAATTTTAAAACCTATTCACCTTGCAATAGCAAGAACTAAGTTACTGACACAAATAAATCAGCAATAAATAAATCAGTAAATACATTATTAGAGTAAGGGGAATGGACATACAGAATGACCCACACAGCACCCACTATATTAATGGCTTATCCACAATTATCATGGCTCTGTGCAAGTGCTAATACTCGCCACGCCATTAACAGCTATCTACATAATACAAGTTTCCACTTCCTATAATATTATATTATTTATTCCAGCTTATCCCCCTCCGCAGTGTTTGTAATGTATAACACATACCGATATGCACACACTCCGCTCCCTCCGCGGGACTACTGCCGCCAGGACACCGCTTTCCAACTGTAACACAAACTGACCGCCTCCCTGCTACCAGCCAATCACAACCTCCTCCGCCTCAGCCAATCACAGCAACGTGACACGTTACGTTCACGCGGTCCCATGACCCTACTCCTCCAATAGCATTGGACAGTACTTGGTCAGCTGTGCCCGAGGCATGAAGGGAGATGTAGTTCTCAGATCCAGACAGATTTTATTTACAAAGACTGTAGAAGCTCGGTTGCGTTTTTTTTTTTTTAAACTCTCCTTCCCGGTGCCGCGAAGTGAGTTCCTGCGGAAAAAAAATATTTAGTTGCAGAATTTAGCACTTCCTGGATCCAAATCAGACGTTGAGCGGCGTACAGATGGGTGCGTGCCATCCATTACGCACGAGCTGCGTTATTTTATGGCAACGCGTCACTGGATTGATTTACGGCAGTAAAAAAAAAAAAAAAATGATATCAAAGTGATGTAAGAAAAAAAAACTATACAATATATTTAGCAATCTTTCTTATTTTTAAATTATAAAGTAAAATGGGTGGAATGGTATAATGCTATTTTAGAAGATGGAGATCATGTAGTGACCCCATTGAACTGTTTACTAAAGTGAGAATTTCTGGAAATTTCTGATTAATTAAAAGTGAATTCAGAAATTTAGGCCAAAATATCTGAATTTGAAAAAAAAATCAAGAAATAAAAAAAAAATTTTAAGTTTGGCTACTTTGGATTTTATGAAATGTTTGAAATGAAACGCAATTAAAGAAATACTAGAGAAACTGTCAGATTGTAGATGAACTGTGTTATTTAGCTTACAGTAAGTTATGCTGCTATCTCAACCCACAAATGAGACAAGTACACAATATATCTGAAAGCAAATATCAAAATTCACACGATAGTATACAGACAGACATCCAATTTGCAGAGCAAAGCAAGTGGATTGAGGGGTTTTATAACTAAGGGAAAAAAATAACACAAAACATAAATTGGCTTATATATATTTATGCATTAATAATAACACACAAGAAAGAAAAAAAAGTAAGAAAATACAAAACATAATCTACATATTACTTACTGATCCTTAAAGTATCTACTCAAAGTTTGTTAAAAAAAAAAAAAAGAAACAGGTGAAGAAAAGAGAAAAAAAATGTAACTTATAGTTCTATTGAGTCTTGAACATAGATAGAGGGATCAGACACTTTAACAAGTTTGGATTGGGAAAGACGTTGAGTAAATGGTGTGACTTCTGGACCCAACTGAGAACACTGTAGAAAATTACCAAAGTCCAGACTGGCAGAGGTTTTATCTGCCTTTGGCTACTTGTTTTTGTGGCGCTTAAACAAAAGGGAGGTTCCAACAAGAGCATATTCTACAAAAAATAAGAGTTTTCTTTTGTTACACAGCTTTTTAAGCTGGAGCTCAGGGAGAGTAAGTCTGATCAGATCGAATGCAAACTCAGCCCCCAGCTGTTTTGTTTTAAATTTATTCATCAATGGCAGCTAGTGAAATTTATAGATATTGCATTGGAAGATTTGATACCTTAATATTCTTCATAATTTAAATCCTATTTTTTTTTCCCAAGACACAGATACACACTCTCAGACCTACAAATATTGGTAGGTATTACTATTGTACAGGGTACAGGGCAGGCTGTGAATGGGTAGTGATAATGTAGCTGAGCGCTTGGAATATTGGAATAATGTAGCTGAGCGCTTGGAAAAGGGATGCTCCCAGTCTAAAGGTGGTTCTGTAAGAACTGAGCCACCAACTTCTGTCCCACAAATCCAGGACTATTGTAAGGTATATAGTCTCACAAGACACACAAACACAGATACCCAGATTCATAGACAGGTTTGTCTACACATTCTCAAAAAAGATGCTGGAGCAGTGAAACTTCAGTAGCATTATCTATACACAAAAACAGCTTCTTTAAGCGAAAGTTGTTTCAGTGACTATAGTGTCTCTTTAATGCATTGATCTACGCAAGGTCCCTTCTCAAACATCTTACTGATACCTGTGATTGGGCCATGCAAGTTGAAGTAACCATGCAGGCGGGTGAATCAAATTTACAGCTCTGCTTTTGCTTCAAAGCCCTTCACTAACAACTATTGGAGTAAATTAAATGGTTACAGTGCCAAGAGTGCTTTGGCTTCGTCCCACAGTAAGAAACTATTTTGTATGGCTTGACTACTTACCTGGTTCCTATTGGGACCAGTGTTGCTTCCAGTCTTCTCCAGCAGAAGAAACCATATGTTACTGTAGAGCAAAGCAGGCCTGAAAACACTGTCTGAGAGTGTCAGCTGAATGCACTCAGCCAATGATTGCAATGTTACGTTACTTTGCTCTAAGTTGTCATATGGCTTCTGCTGCTGGAGAAGAATAAATATGGCACATGCACCCAGTGGGACATAGGTAAGAGGGACTCTATAGTGTTAGGAATACAGTTTTGTATTTCTAACATTATAGTGTTACTTTACATATACTTGCAGACCTATATGAATGAAGGAAGGAACATATAAAAGTGGTTATGTCACCATCTGGGGTCTTAACATAATTTGCAATGTGATGGGGACATGTGATTAAATTCCCTTGGAGTGTTATACTTACATGAACCTGTACCTCACGGTCGCTGCTATGGTGTTCCTGTTGGCCCTTTTCAGCTCCTGGCACTAAAGCTGCCAGGAGCTTATGTCAGTCTATGGAGGACCTTGCAAGATCCTCCATAATAAACAGAGCCTTGTCAAAGGTAGCGCCACCCTTTGTTGTTTTGTCAAGTGTAGGAAAAATACTGAGACAAAGTAGTCCCTATATTGTCACAGTATATCGTTTGACTGGGTTGGAATCTTAGTGAATTTCAACACAATCAATGATTTTTTAATCTTTATAAAATACTCATTTTGGAGGTGGGTGACAGTGCAAATCATGATCTCCATACGCAACACTGCTTTATTTGGGTATAATGCCCACACAGTGCAAACATATGGCACACTGGGCATTATAAATACAACTACCTGTATGGAGATCATGGTGCCTGTTACTTATTTTGACTATTAATGCCAGTAAGGGGCTGGCATTTTCAGGACCCATGAAGTCTAGTACTGTAAAACCAGAGTGCGGTGCTCATGCAATAATTTCTGTCTTCTATTAACCTGTTGTCAGCCTGTTGAAGAGGCATAACATTTTTCTGACTTTGTAGAATTCCCTGTATAGCACTAGCCATCAGTTCTATACTTGCTGCAGAGCTTTAAGTCGGTCCCCTTTTCTTTTGTATAACCATCACTATACTGGTGAGTGTTGCAATTCCTTTACACTACCCAAAACAGAAAAAAGGTAATAGGGAATGTGTTGTGGTTAGTAGAGGAAGCAAGAGAGGCAAGACTAAAGGGACCATATCTGTTTATTTGTTTTGAAAGCATGCAGCTGCCCCATTTCCTGGAGTAACCACACTCCTGATGGTTGCACATATCAGCCATATCGCCATTGCTACAATATGCTGCTGTTTTCAAACAGAACTGAGTATCTTCACATCTCAAGGGGGGCATCTATTGCACGGGAACTTTCACTCAAAAGGGCCAAAAGTACAAGTTAAAATTTTTTTTTTTTCTTACAAAATATTTTTTTTTTTCTTACAAAATATCAATGCAGCACAGAAACATTATGCTTTATTGATCAGATACATTTGTGTCCAGGGAATGTGTACAACATTCATGGAGGGGGGAAAAAAAACAGGAGAAAAGGGAAAGAAACGTAAGCCCTTAAGATAAATAAGATAAAGTCCATACAATTAATACTATTGGATAAACTTTCAAAATTATTAAATATTTTTAGATAAACTTTTAGAATGATTTTTTCAACATATTAAAATAGCATAATTTTGCGCTATACATATGCCAATGATAATAATAATAATAAATATATATAAATAATTTGTGTCTAGCTGTAATCTTCCTCTTACTCATTTACTATACCCACATATATTATATACAGTTTTTCTCACCATCAAATGGTCTTTCTAAAGATACCATTATTGTTTTCCATTATATCATATAATTTACTATAACATTTGTTTATAAAATATGATGAAAAAAACCCACACTTTTTCGAAACTTTGACAACCAAAAAACACCCATGCTAAATAGTTTCTACATTTTGTCCTGAGTTTAGACATAATCAATGTTAACATGTTCTTAGCTTTTTTTTTTTTGCAAGTTATAGGGCTAGCCATACAAGTAGGACATTGCTGTTTCAAAATATATATTTTTTCAAATGTATCAATAGTGACATTATAACACTGTTATCTGTCATAAATCTTTGAATCACACCTCACATGTACATATTTTTTTAAAGTAGACAACCCAGGGTATTCAATATGATATATGTCCAGTCTTTTTTAGTAGCCACTTAGTCACAAACACTGGCCAAAGTTAGCATTTATATTTGTTTGTGTGTTAAAAATGCAAAATACAATTATGAACGCTAACTTTGGCCAGTGTTTGTGACTAAGTGGCTACTCAAAAAGGCTGAACATACCCCATTTGCAATACCTTGGGTTGTCTTCTTTTGCAAATGGTATGCCATCATGGGGGTAATTCTCAGTCCTGGGCTACCATACGCTCTTAAAGGCAACATAAGCAATCTGGCAAATTTCAATGTGAAAAAACTAAAATTAAGTCTTATATTAGACCCTGTAACTTTCATACACACTATAAAACCTATACATGGGGGGTACTTTTATACTCTAAAGCATGGGTCGTCAACCTGGTCCCTACCGCCCACTAGTGGGCGTTTTAGGATTTCAGGTGGGCGGTAGGGATTTCCAGGTTTTGACGACCTGACGACCGGGCCAACGGACGGGCGGGTGCGAGCCGGCGGTACCCCTGCGACTGGGTACCGCTGTGACAATTTGCGGCCCTAACCCGCGCGGCAAAGCGCCGGGGCCGCATATGGAGGGGTCCATCGCGTGGCCCATGCTGTCAGGGCCACCCGATGGATGTGGATTGTGAGGGGGCCCGGTCAGCGCTGGGCGCTTTAACAGCGCGACCGGGCCCCCTGTGATGACATCGCAGAGCTGGGAGGAAGTGACTGCACGTCACTCCTCCCAGCTAACCCTGAGAGCCGCGCGGGAGGAAGACCAGGGAGTCAGAGTGGGAACTCTGACTCCCATCCACCTGAGCCACCACTGGACCCAAGAGAAAGACACCCTCCTGAATCTAAAAGGTAGGAAACAGGAGGGTGAATTAAATATAATGTGTGTGTGTGTGTGTGTGTCTTTGTATGTATGTCTTGTGTGTGTGTGTGTGTGTGTCTGTATATATGTGTGTCTTGTGTGTGTGTATGTATGTGTGACTGTCTGTTAGTATGTGTGTCTTGTGTGTGTCTGTATGTATGTGTCTTGTTTGTATGTGTGTCTGTCTGTGTTCCTGTATGTGTCGTATGTGTCTTGTGTATGTGTATGTATGTATGTGTGTGTATGTATGTGTGTCTGTATGTGTTGTGTGTGTCTGTATGTGTCGTGTGTGTCTGTATGTGTCGTGTGTGTCTGTATGTGTCGTGTGTGTGTGTATGTATGTGTCGTGTGTGTGTATCTATGTGTCTGTATGTGTGTCTGTATGTGTGTCTGTATGTGTCGTGTGTGTGTGTATGTATGTGTGTCTGTATGTGTCGTGTGTGTGTGTATGTATGTGTCGTGTGTGTGTGTATGTATGCGTCGTGTGTGTGTGTATGTATGTGTCGTGTGTGTATGTATGTCTGTATTTGTGTATGTGTGTCTGTATGTGTGTCTGTATGTGTGTCTGTATGTGTGTGTCTGTATGTGTGTATGTGTATGTATGTGTCGTGTGTGTGTGTGTGTATGTGTATGTATGTGTATGTATGTGTATGTGTGTGTCTGTATGTGTGTCTGTATGTGTGTCTGTATGTGTGTCTGTATGTGTGTCTTGTACGTGTGTCTTGTACGTGTGTCTGTCTGTTATAGTGGACTATATAGTAAGTGGGCTACCTAGCTCAGCCTTCCTACTGGGCATTGCTACAAGGAAGGTTAAAAAATAGAAAAAAGGGGAAAAAAAAGGTGGAGAGGGGAATTGAGGAGGGAGAGGAGATGAGCTGACGCACAAATGAGAAATCATATTATGCGCAAACAGAGAAGTCTTCTGAATATCACTGAAAGAGACCTTCGTTTGTTCCTTACGAAAATCGAACCAGATATCAAATATTTAGTCTCGCAGCATCAACCTCAAGGATCTCATTAATCACTAGTAAAGGTAATTTCAATTTACTTTATTGTTTTCTCATTAAACTTTATAAAGTTAAAAACCTTATAAACCTGCATTAAGTAGAAATAAAAAGATAAATGTACGTACATTTATTTTTTGTAAAACACCCTCCTTTCTAAAAAATATTCTGCATTTGCGCGAAAACTGGTGGGCGGTAAGGAAATTTTTTCAACCAAAAAGATGCAGTAGTGGGCGGTAGGTAAAAAAAGGTTGACTACCACTGCTCTAAAGACTTCACTGAACACAACTATTAGTGTTTAAAAACCGTAAAACGTATTACAACAATGATATCATCAGTGAAAGTACAGTATGTGTGTGAAAAATGCAAAAAACTTCACTTTCACTGACAATATCATCACTGTGATATGTTTCACTGTTTTGAAACACTAATATTTATATTCAGCGAAGTCTCCTGATAAAACAGTACCCCCCATGTACAGGTTTTAGGGTGTCATGGAAATTTACAGGGTTAAGTACAGTGCTATCAAATTAAATTCTCTGGACTTTCGGCCTGGGCTGTCATGGTAGGTCCCTCAAATTGCAATCAATAAAATTACTTAATTAACAATATTACATAAATATGCACCTAGAATTTAAATATTTTTCATATACATATAAAAAAATACATATTTATATATTTGAAGTCTACGCATATTTATTAAATTATTTATTTAATTATGTATTTGGATATATATATTTTGTATTATTTTTATTTATTTATATATACATTTATATATAATTTCATTCTAAGTGTATTTTGATATATATATATATATATAAATATCAAAATACAGTTAGAATAAATTTACATACATACATATATATATATATATATATATATATACACACACATTTTTTAAATTTTCCCATTATTCTTTTTACTTATTATTTATATTTTATAATATATATATACACACACAATATATATAGTTATTATATACATTATATATATATATATATATATGCATAATATTTTTACTTATTTATATTTTATAATATATATATATACACACACAATATATATAGTTATTATATACATTATATATATATATATATATATGCATACATGTGTAATTTAATTATAAGTGTATTTTTATATTTATATATGTATGTATTCATATAAAAATACACTTAGGATGACTTTATATATATAATATATATATACATATTATATATAGATATAATATATGAATTATGGACGCCTATTTCAGAGCGATCACATGGCCCGCGGGGGCCTAATTTGCAGACGGCTTACTGTCTGGGCAGTCCCCCCAGACCGGGAGCAACACCGATCGCTGGCGGGGAATGGCTGCGATTGGGTAAGTAATAAGGAAGGAATGCTGCAACGTACTTAGTACGTCCGCAGTCCTTAAGGAGTTATAGGGATACTACAGGCACCAAAACAATTTTAGCTTAATGAAGCGGTTTTGGTGTCTGGATCATACTTCTGCAGTCTCGCTGTAATTTACGGATTAAAGCATGTTTGTTTCTGCCCATGCATCCAAAGCCACTCCTCCCCTAGCTGTGACTCACAAAGCCTCCATGAAACAAATGGTTTAATTTTTCAATCAGATCTTAAACTTACTTTAAACGTTTTCTTTTTTTTATCTCCTGTACTGTAAATTGAACTTGAATCAAACATTGGAAGCTCCTGCAGACTATTAACAGACCAGAATATAGGAAATTCCAAATTAACTGTGAATTCTCACTTTAGTGAATAACCATGTAGTGATTTTAGTTTCCCTAGTGTCCATTTAAAAAAAAAAAAAAAAAATATTTTGGTTGTGCACAGACATACAGGTATGCTTGCATTGCCACAACAGCTGGTGCAGGCTTTACAGTAGACATAGAGAAACATTTGTATGGCTTACTAACATTGCACATTTATGAGTTAATACAGATTTATAGAAATTATAAGGGCTATGATGAGTAATGCAAAACTTGTGAAAAGGTTGTGAAAAAAAAAAATCTTTTTTTATATATCTTTATTTTTCAAAGTTTTTTTATTTCTCTTTAATTTATATACAAATAAACAAATTATCAATTTGTTATACATAAAATATAAAATATAGCATTGGATCCACATTTATACATTTTAATCGTTCAGGTCAGATATAATAAAAGAGAAGAAGAAAAAATAAAAATAAAGATTGATATTTATTGACCAGGCCTAGGGGTTGAAACAAAAAACCTCCCCTTGCCAAGCCCTTTCCCTTTTATAAGTTTTCTAATCTTTCCACACTTATTTGATCTCATTCAAACTACTTCCCTCTCATACATTCAAGTGGATGGCAGTGGGGGATGTTGTGGGGGTAACGGCTCTCAGTCACTAGATCTTGCATAACCAACCCAAGGGGCCCATATTTCTTCATATTGCTCCTTGGAGACCCGATCTGAAGCTAGCCCTGCTTCCATTCTATATTGGAAATCCAATTGTGAACGAATCTCTATCCATTTCAAAAGGCCTAGGTTTCTCCAGTTCCTAGCCATAACTATTTTAATAGCCATAAAGACATGAATCAAAAGAATTTTAGTTTTAGTATTACCTGTAGCCATGTCGATATGGAACAAAAACATTTGCGCTGTTAAGTTAGTTTTCCTTTTAATTATAAAATGTATCAGCCCCGATAGAATCTCTTTTAAAGGATCCAACTCTTCACATTCCCACCATATGTGTGGAAATGAACCAAGTGCCCTGTAGCTTCGCCAACAATCTGGAGACACCTGATTTTGCATAGTCGTATAGGGACTATTTACCATCGGTAAACAAGTTTAAAGAAAACTTCCAATATGTTTACCCTGTGTATATGCCTTTTCGCAAGAAGAAGGCCCTGTAGCCATTCTTCAAGGGGATAAGAAAACTGGAGTTCTTGCTCTCATTTGATCAATGCCGGTGCATTTTCTATTTGCCTTTGATTTATGAGCAATCTCAGAAGTCTAGAGGCCATTTAATTTCTGTAGTGTTGTGCCAAAAATTGGTAAATTTTACTTAATATAAAGGATTTTATTCTCAAATAGTTAAATAGCTCTGTAGAAGGGAGATTGTATTCAAGCAGCAGGTGAGGAAATGGTAAAATTAAGTTCACCTCTAATATCTCAGAAAAGTCCTCAATTCCGCACTTTTGCCATTCTTGAATATTTATGTCCTTTATATAATATTTTAGACATATTAGTTGTGAAATATTTTAACGTTGCTACACATAGCCCTTGCTAGTGCCTAATGCTCATTTTAAAGGTTATTGGTGCAACTTGCTTGGTTTTTGTCTGTGAATCTGGATCATATGAACATATGAAGCTAATTCAGTTGCAATTCACAGCTGGTTTATTCACTTACATTATTATTGACTACATACCAAATTGCAGCAAATTAAAACCCGAATGGCAAAATGTAGACTAAATTAATCAAGTTGTGACTATAGCTGGATAGCTATATATTTGAGACACACACATAGATATAAATGTATAATGGACACAATGTTCACCTATCAGTACTTGTCCACAAAGTCTCCAGCCTGACCTTAGGGTCCCCATCCAGTCTCTCTATTGTCCCTAGCTCTATACACTCAGAATAGAGGCCCCATCACTGCACCACAGCGCCCCTTTTGGCCACCTCTGGTAATGCAGGTCCTTTAAACGGTGGCTATAGATCCTGCGGATGGATATTAGTACATTACACATAGTAGCTCCGTCCGCCGGACCCCTAACATCAGATGCTGCCGGTCGGAATTGTCTTTCCCGGTACCGACCTGCTGCCTTCTGCCAGTTCCTCCGCCGCATCCTCTAGCTGGTCGCCCAGGGCACTACATACCCCCGGCCAGCGGAGGGTGACACTTCCTGTTTCCGGGAGGCGGCCCAGTGAACCTCAACTTCCGGCCTGGGACTGAGAGCAAAACAAACCGGTGTCCGACCCCCCTGGACCAAGTGAGAGCGGCCTGCTGACACCGGGCCCACGGAGCGGGTAGGGGTTGAGGCAGTGGGGTCACTGACACCCCGCTAGGGGGGCCTGGGCCTGGACAGTCACATTGGGGGAGTTGGACAAAGGCCGGAAGAACTCAGGGACCTGTTTGAGGACTGAGGGAGAGTTTGGCCTCACAGAGAGGCAGATGCTATAGTGGTGCGGAGTACCGGGGGGAGGGGGGCTGCTCACCCTGTGGATCACTAAGTTTGGTACCCAGGATGGGGCTGCGATGCAAGCATTGTACCTGTGCTGGGCCATAGACACTCAGTGCCAGTGCTCCAGGCTGGGGGTGCTGCAGGGCCAGGGGGGGGTAAAGGATGCCCAGTGCCAGGTGGTGAGGGATACCCAGTGCCTGGATGTGTCTTTGTCTTTTAATAAGCAGAGCTGGCAGTTCTCAATACAGTATTCCAGAAACAGAATCTTGGTTTGAAGTTTACCCTGCTGCCTGATGATGATCTATCACTGACTCGTGAAAGAGCAAGAGGCCTGTCTGCTTCTGGGACCAACTTTTAAGGATTTACACGGAACCCTATGTTGAAGGACCATCCTCGCTTTAAAGAATGGATACATACAGCGAATTTGTGCCCCCTCCCGAGTGCCCAGTGTTCGAGCCCAGCTGGGAGGAATTCACTGACCCTCTGAGCTTTATTGGCCGCATACGCCCTATTGCTGAGAGGACAGGGATTTGCAAAATCCGCCCTCCCAAGGTAAGGCTGCTGGCACACTGTGATGATCTGGATGTTGGTTCCAGGAGACATTTGACTAACAAAATGCATGATTTACATAGGGCAGAGGGAATACATAATTCCAAGACGTAGAAGAGCTTGCAGACAGCGAGAGGAGTTTACACAGAATATTGAACTGATATAGGATTATTACATTAATATAGGATTTAATTCTTCTGGATAAGCTTTTCAAATTATTGCAATCTGTCAGTAAAAAAATCATTTTTATCTACTAAAATTACCATAGACTTTAATAATGACTTCTGGAAATTATTAGATTTTTTTGTCGTCTGTCTGATTGTGTTCATTCGAAAAACTTATCCAAAATGATTCATTTGAGGCCATAGTGTGCAGTTTATCAGCCATGGCTGATAAATAATAACTATTATTTTTTTTTTTATACTCTGTCAGAGATATAGAAAAGTGCCATGTGAGCAGTAGCCTAAGTAACCTTCTTAGATAGAAGACTTTAAAGCCCTGTGCTTACTACCTGGCTTGGAAGAGAAAGAAGCCATTATTCTTAATGTAGCAATACTACAGTTTCAATACATGTAAATAATTTTCTTTGGATCGAGAGATACATTGAAAGATACCAATTTAAAAAAGAAAAGTAATCCTTTCACTTGTTAATGCAAATCACAGTATCCCCCCCCCCCCCCCCCTCCCAATGTTGAATATTCTAATGATGCCTTCATGTATATCTATTTAGGAGCCAACCCTTGGCATTTACATGACAGACTAATATACAAAGTAAAAAGGCTTCTGCTTTGCATACTTTATTAGCTATTGGCCAGTATACTAAGTAAATAATAATCATAGTAAAGTAAACCCACCATTTAAGGAGAGTAAACTGAAAGAGCGTGACCAGTCATCATAATAATAATAATAATAATAATAATAGAAAATAATAATTTGTAAAGTAAAAGAACATTTGGTAAACCATGGAAAAAAAGTGCACACCCACTATCCAAAACAAGCTAACACTTTTTTTTTATACCATGTTAGATGTCTGATTAATGTAATTTTGCAAAACTAATAAAAACATAAAAGCAAATTGTGCTCCTTTTTAAACTTGTTAAGTGAAACACAATAATTTTTATTTGAACAAAACTTGTTATACATATTAGAGATTTGGTAAGTATGTGATTAAAGGAACACCTAAAGGCTAAATTGATCTATATATTTTTAACCTTAGAGTGTTATTTTGTTTTATTTAGCCCTGTTTTTAGTTACCAGTAATCCACCACCAGGATAGACTTCTGGGCAGCCACTCCTGCTATTCTGAGATCATCCCTTATAATGATGTCTGTGAAATCCAATGCCTATCATAAGCATTGGAAACCTATGGCACATGAAAAGAAATTGCAGCATTTAACCAATTGGATGCTTATCATGGAGATGCTTTCAAAGCATTCAAACCGTTTGGCTGCAGGATTTTGGACATGATAATGCAGTGTATGAAACATTTCAAAATGTAAGATCTTCATCAAGGAAGCACTTGTAGTGGTTGTCCCTCTAAAATGTAAACATTGCTGTTTTGCAAAAATTGGCAATGTGTTTTTTATATAGCCAAACAATACTCACCGGGTCTATCCATCAAAAACACTTAACTAAGATTTTTTTTGTAAAAAGTTTTTTGGTGCTTTCGAGTGTCCCTTTAATTTTTACTTTAATATGTAAAATCTGGCAGATTGGCAGTGTTAAAAGCAAAATCTTATTTAATTAACACATTTATGTGTTTCACGAGTGATGCTTGTTTTTAGGGGCGTCAAGTGTTAAAACCCCCCACTAATCTGTCACTTGTCGCCTGGCAAGCGTTTGTTTATTTTACTTATAGTCACTTTAGCGTGTTCAAATTGAATTCCAGGCATAACTGCATGGGATAAATGTTCATATATGCAAGGCACCTAATTTCAGTCAAAAATGTTTTTTTGCAAAGAATTTCAGGCAAGTAAATTTCATATTCACGAGAAAGCAAGATAGAACTGAAGAAGAAAATATTGTCCCAAATACTATGAAATGATTAAAACCATAAACCAGCTAGAGCTGGGTGTGAAAGGAATTAGTGCAGTACACTCCCAGCCACCTGTAATAAGTGCATCTTGCTAGGTACAAATGCTAGGTGGAGATCGGAGGATTATTGTTGCACTGGCTTAACACTTTGGTATAGATGTCTCTTAAGCTGGGTTGCAGGGGTATAAAAAAAAATACTTTGTGTAAAACGAAGTATAGAAAAGTACAAATTATTACAAAGGTAAAACAGAAATTGCACTCACTGATGAAAATGCACAACATAGTGCTTTATGTTTGTAAAGATAAGAGAAGCTATAACTCCACACCCAAGTAAATTCATACTGAATATATTAAAATAAAAAAAATAAAAATACAATTAGTAACCTGTTAACTACTAAGTTATATTTATTAACTTAAAACCCTGTATACATCTAAACCCTGGGATAAAACTTTCTTATTAAATTAACGTAGGAGAAACGTTTCTTGCTTAGTTTGCCAAATAAATATAACCAAATATAAATGTTTACTATTGTTTGTTTGTGTGTGTGTGTGTGTCAAAACAAATGGCGTATTTTATTATTAACAGTCATTATTTAAGAAAAAACATAATGGTTTTCATTAAAAGTAAATGATGATATCTTAGAAAAATTGTAATGAGAACTCTTAACAGTAACTGGGTCCGATATCTTAGAAACCAAATGGTAAATAAAATAAAAAAAAAAAAGGTAAAAGTGTATTTTAGCGTATCGCATGCAGTAGATGTGACAAATAATCGATTTGAATGAAAACTGCCAAATAACCTCCCAGATATTTGTAATGATCTTGCTGACATTTTAGGTAATTAATAATCTCAAAAACGCCATCATTGTATTCAAAGTGGTGCCCATAATATTTTTATTTCCATGTAAACCCAGATATTTACTGCAGCCTGCAAGTAAAATGTTATGTGCTTAGAGCTCTCCCTTAAAATCTGAGTGCTAAAATGTCCTTTGAGCTATAGATGTTCATGTACTATTGTTATTTATTTTTATACAGATGAGGACTCACGAGTAGACTCTCAAAACATCTGTATTTATAGGTTATTTTCCCTTTCTCTTTTATGCAGACTCCACAACATATCCATGTTGCTTTTGTGGCTATATTTCTGAATTTTGGTCAAAGTCCGTATTTAATGATATTACAATCCATACATAGATGTATGAAAAAAGAACGCAAAATCTTTCCCTTGAAGTAGAGTAGGATATTACTTGTTTTGCATGATCATGTGTATGCTAGAAATTATGAGATGCTGAAAACATCACATGGGAGCAATGTGGATGCACTCAGTCACCCATGGATTGCCGGTTTGTTTTGGTTAATGTTATGATACGTATCAACTACTGCCTTCCATCTTCTCATTGAAGATTGCATTTTATTGTTATTGAAATTGTTTTCTCCAAAAATTTTAAGTAACAGATGCCATTTGCTTTTCACACCCTATCACATCTCCGTAAAGTACATAAAGAAGTAGTGACATGACACGTCTTATAATCTAAATAAAAAGCAGCTGACATGCCCCTTTTTAAATTGGACAGGAGAATGAAATGGTTACATAACCTTTGGTTGTTCTTATATACCAAGAATCTTTATTTCAAATCAAATCTGCTTTTTGCATGCTGATAGCCAAAAATGTGTAATTGCTGCAGGAACAGGAGGATTAATATTGAGATTCCTGATTATCATTTTATTTATTTATTTTACTAAGGGAGAACATGGCATGGGCAAATATTTTAATAAAACAGTGCACACTTTCTATGGAAAAACAACCTCAAATGTCAAAAGCAAAATAAAACGTTGAATTAATTTAAAGTACTTTATCTGGAAAGTATGTAATAACGTTTGTTTTTAGATCCTTTGTAAACCGGAATAAAAGAAATGTCCTCTCAATACTATTTAACATAGTGGGATGTTGTTCTATTACGCATGCAAGTGCCAGCTGGAGTGATGATTATAAAGAAGGTTTATGCAAAATGTAGTGTTACACAAACACCAGACATTCTCATTATCTGCCTACAGGACTCTCCCAACAGTGAGCTTTCATCAAATGCTTAGCATCTCAAAGAGACAGCCACTGCTCTGAATGCACACACTTTTCTTTTATGTAAATACAATCAATCAGTCCATGTTTTCGTTTTGAGGCATATATATGCTGGCATTGTAAAATTACTGCTTTTTCTATTGTAGGTCAGATTTTAATGATTTAGAGCATATAAGAATTTGTGTAGGTTATGTTGGCCCAGTTTGTTAGAAAGGTATAGATAACATTGCCTTCTAAGTATAGCATATATTTTATACATTTGGTTGGCTGGTTATTTCTGTTGTACAATATTTATGTTAATTGTTATATGTATGAAATGTACACTTTTCATTAACACATCTTTACTCATGACTGGTTTAAAACATGCTTTGTTTAATCTTGGTGATTGACATTGAAACACCGTTCTAAAACCCAATGAAAGGGCATTACTCATTTGTTGTTGAGATACACCTTTCATGGTTCTCACACTGTCATAAGCTAAGAATGCATGTCTGAGTTCTAGAGAGTTCTAGTTTGCGGACGCATTCCATCTTGCTTTTACTAGTATGGCCTCATAAAAAGTTAGCTAGCATATAGCTCTCCAGCTGATTGTGTCACATGATGCCTGAGGGTCATGAAAATTACCAAAAACTCTGTTTATGTCTATTGGTAGGGATACTTTTTTTTTTTTTTCTGCAAGGAACACTCCCGGGTGCCATTACAGCATCAAACAAACTTTTCTGTGCTATGCTCTCAATATGTAACATCTTTCTATCTCTCTCTCTCTCTCTCTCCCCATAGGAATGGCAGCCACCTTTTGCCTGTGATGTGAAAAGCTTCCATTTCACTCCTCGGGTGCAGCGTCTTAATGAATTAGAGGTAAAGTGTCAAACACGCAACTTGGGGTTCTGTATATTTACTTCCATACATTTTTATTTCACAGCTGTCCTTTTCTGGTTCTGAAATTGCTGAATGGCTACCTGTGAATGCCTACTGATTGAAATGCCTACTACTGAACTGGGGGCCATGCTACTCGTGTATAGGAAATATTTGTATAACATTTCTCCATGTATTCTGATAATGTTCTTTTGTGTTTCTGCTACTTGTTGCAGTTCCTTGATATTTGCTTGTTTCATTAAGCACAACTGTTATCTCAAAACTATTTTTAATATAGTAATCCTATCACGTTTTGGGAAGAAAATATAGGTGTGTGTCTTTATTTTTATTTTTTCATTTTTTATGGAGTATGTCAAAAAACAAAAATAATCCTCATCCCTACCTTTAGTATATTGTTCGATACTTTATCCAAATACATACACCTTGGCTCGGATAATGATCAAAAACCGACAGTAAGTCTTCATGATCTTCCCTGCTTTACTCCCTGCACAAAAGCTTGGAAGACTATATAGAGATTTAACTGTTGGTTTTCAAACTTTAAAAAAAGTGTTCTGCCTGAGTTTGAATTAAAACGGGAATGGCCAAAATTGTTTCCGGCTTACAAATGTAATTTAGCTGGCCAGAAGGTGTTACAAGAGATTTATAAGAAATACAGTCTGATAATACGGCAGGTTCACTTCTAATATGAAGTCTTTATCCAAAATTGGGCTAACTGCAATTATCTTATTATCAGGCAATGACCAGGGTGAAGTTAGATTTTCTGGATCAGCTGGCAAAGTTCTGGGAGCTCCAAGGTTCTACGCTAAGAATTCCTGTGGTGGACCGCAAACTACTGGATCTGTATGCACTAAGCAAGGTGCGTGGTTTATGGAATATTTAAAATTACACTTCTGACAGTAACACTGATTTATCCATTGCTCTTTATCTATGTGAAAAAATATATAAATCTTTGACATCACTCTTAACCATGTCTCCCATGTCTTACCTCCTCTTTTTTTTTTTTTTTTTTTTTATAAAACACTTCTTGCTAGTTTTTGTAATTGTATGAACAATTTCACTGCTCTCTTTCTGTCCCTCTTAAAAGCACAGTCAAAACAACAAAACCATTTCATAGTAGTGATGTGGTTTTCATCCAATGACTCTTTATAGAAGCATTCAGTTGGTGGAACTTGGTGACTGCCCAATGCATCCCATGTTCCCAGTGATTCTTCGTAAAATACAACATGTCTCCAATAACTCAGTTGTTAATGTCAAGAACGGTTTCTGGGTATAAGTGGAGGGATCTCATCCTTTGGCCTGGGAAAAAGTACAAACAATTGACCTATTTTTGAGTCTGAAACTCAGTTTTGTGCGGATGGGAGTACTCATGTGGAGTATTCTATATATGGATTGGACAGGTGGAGTTGCTAATGCGATATATGCCTGCAATCTCCATAGTAGGTTTAATTTCTCTCAGTGGGATGCCAGTGGATCAGGAAGTATTACTTTACTGAGAGGGTAGTGGCTGCATGGAATAGTCTTCCAGCTGAAGTGGTAGAGGTTAACACAGTAAAGGAGTTTAAGCATGAGTGGGATAGACATAAGGCTATCCTAACTCTAAGATAAGGCCAGGGACTAATGAAAGTATTTAGAAAATTGGGCAGACTAGATGGGCCGAATGGTTCTTATCTGCCGTCACATTCTATGTTTCTATGTCTGAGGGTGTTAGCCTATCACCAGACACTTGGAAAAACCTTTCGTATACTGCGGCCAATGGAAGAAAGTCAGAGCACAGTGGTTTTGGGCACAAACAACTTAATAGTTTAACTCTGGTAAGGAAACACCCAGATAACCCTGCTCCCACCACAACTTTAATTAATTAAAGTTATTGGGTGGGAGTGTTCCTTTAATTTTTGCATTACATGCAGATGATGCAGAATAGCAGAAGATGGGTTAGGCTTTAGACCCAAACACCTTCGGGGCAGGAAACTTCACAATGTGTTGTCTGGCCAGTGTTTTCTAGCTATCTGTCCGATTTAAAAAAAAAAAAAATTAATACATAAAGCCTGTGGTGGTCAATAAGACCCCTGTAAATTTTATAAGGGAGGTTTCAAAATCTATGTACCCAGCCCCCACCCACGGGTGGCAGGTGGATGCTCTAAATGTTTATATGAGTGGAAGTTGTGGTTGTGGATTTGTCATTGTCAAACCTTCTCCAAAAATCTGTTTTTGTCCAGCTCCCCCTCAACTGGTGGCTCAGCCCTTAACACCTCCCCTTTAAAAAGGAGTAACCTTACATACACCTCTCACCCTAATAATATTGAGGAGATGGGGCATTAAACTAATACCTGTAAAAAAAAAAAAAAAAAAATACTTGTCATTAGAACGCCTAATTCTTATTTTCTTCAGCCCCCCAAAAAGGCCATATTAAAATCTGTAATACACAACACATATATATATATATATATAAAAAAAAATAGATAAATGACTGCTCCGCTCAATTTAATGAATGTTTAGATGGGCAGTTTGGCTTTTTAATTTGTATGCCGGTGATTATAGTGAATTTCAGACAAGGTGAATATGTCAAATTTTATCCTCCCTCTTCACCCTAACTTTTTTTGGCTGCTGCTTTATTTCTACTTGCATTAAACTTTTAACTCCTCGTTTTCAGGTGGTTTCCAGTGAAGGGGGATTTGAAATTGTGAGCAAAGAGAAGAAGTGGTCCAAGGTTGGCACACGCCTGGGGTATATGCCAGGAAAGGGCACAGGCTCCCTGCTTAAGTCGCATTATGATCGCATCCTTTATCCTTATGAGCTGTTCCAGTCTGGTATAAGTCTTATGGTAAGTAGATTTTCCAAGAATCACGTTTTTTAAGTTGACCCTATATGAAATTACATTCTTACTATATTAAAAGCAGCGTTGCTGTGTGCTAATTCACAAAGTGTAAAAACAAGTTGCCTTGAATAACTCTACAGCTCAGCTCTTTACTAACCTTGTATATTTGTGATAAAGAGCAGCTCTTTACTAACCCTGCATATTTGTGATATAACTCAACTTTTTACTAACCCTGTGTCTCTGGGATATTGCTCATATCTTTACTAAAACACTGACAAAGTTCCATCTTCAAGCTCTAGTCTCTGCTAGAGTCCAAGTCAAAGTGCTCAGGTTGCTTGTGAAGCAGAGGTGTGCTAATGAAAATGACGCCTATGGTAAGCACTGTTATTGCACCCCCTGTCCAAGCAGTGTTTGTGTGCCTGCCTCTAACTCACCCTATTAGTGTCCGTGCATTTAACCTCTGTTGCATCTCTTATCATGGTCTGGTAGTATAGCTTAGTGGGATTCAGATTGAGACTTGGTGCAGGTTGTCTGTCAGGTCTCATTGCTGCAAGAATAGGTAACATTCTCTTCCAGCCTCTCTCTACCCCGAAAGAGAGATTAAAACACCTGACTACAGTCAGGGAGAAGGCATGCGTTATGTCCTGCCCCCTCCAAAAAGCCTCTGGCTGGAACTGAAGCCTAAGGCTGGGAAGAGGGAAGGGACAGCAACTTTGTCTGCAAAAGCAGGACTTCAAGAGTTTTAGACACTCTGTTTGCCCCTAGGACTGCAAGGCCACAATCTTCTTTCCTGCGGGAGAGCTAAAGGCAGAGAAAACTGCTGTCTCTGAACTATATGTCACAGGTGTTGGGCGATAGGAATTCACATACCTGATGATGGCTTGTTTAGCTTTAATATAAATTGCTAAATGGCACTCAGGGCATGTGCCATACCTGTGAAGACTAACTTTCTGTCACAGTCTGTATTGTATCTGTTCATGTAAAGACATTTAAACCATTACATGTCAAGCAACTTTTTGTGTGTTGTGAACTGATTAAACTATAACCAGCACATCCAATGATTTTGCAGAGAGTTTTTAAAGTGAGTGTGTTGGGGATCGACCATTTATCGGTCTGACCGATATGATTGCCCGATATTCTGTATTTTCAGAAATATCGGTATCTGCCTATATTGATACCGATATTGCAGACAGTGGGGGGAGGAGGAGAAAATCAGGGGATCAGTGATCTCCCTCCCCGGCCTGCTGGCAATCGGCAAGAGAGGGAGAGAGGACCCGGGGGAACGCACACGCACACCTCCCACTGCATCCATTACGCACACACACGCACACCTCCCACTGCATCCATTATGCACATGCACGCACACCTCCCACTGCATCCATTACGCACACCTCCCACTGCATCCATTACGCACACCTCCCACTGCATCCATTACGCACACCTCCCACTGCATCCATTACGCACACCTCCCACTGCATCCATTACGCACACCTCCCACTGCATCCATTACGCACACCTCCCACTGCATCCATTACGCACACCTCCCACTGCATCCATTACGCACACCTCCCACTGCATCCGTTACGCGCGCGCACCTCCCACTGCATCCGTTACGCGCGCGCACCTCCCACTGCATCCGTTACGCGCGCGCACTTCCCACTGCATCCGTTACGCGCGCGCACACACACACACACCTCCCACTGCATCCATTACACACACATTCTAGAAAACATAAAAAAATCTGACTGGCATGTTTATTTTGTTCATTTACCCTAATAAAAAAAGATTTGCAAAAAAATAAATAAAATAAACATGTTCAGTTAACAGTAGATTTGTGTAGAAATAGTTTTTTTTTTTTGTTTTTTTTTTTTTATTTAATGGTAAATGTACAGAATATAGGTATCAGTAAGTTATCGGCTATCTGCCTAAAAGTTCACAGATTATCGGTATCTGCTCTAAAAAACAAACAATATTGGTCAATCCCTAGAGTGTGTTCTTTATTCTCCTTTTAAAACAGTATGCCATTAACATATTGCTTGGGAATTTGTTTTCAGTATACACGAAAACAAGTTAATCCACTAAACACATGGTTATTTACTAAACTGTAAACTGTCGGGAATACAACAGGGAATTGAAAATATTAGACTTTATTAGTTAAATTTTGCATATCACTTGAATTTCTCTTGGCAATTACGAACAATTCACACTTCAGTGGATGATTTTGCTTGTGGTGAGTCTAAAACCTAATTTGCAAAACCTAGGTCAAAATAGACAACTTGGGACTATAGGTTAGCTGTATGGTTTTTCTGCTGTGCGGTTCTGTCCTTAAAGCAACATTCTAGCGCCAACATACCTTTCCGATATAGTGGTAAAATGACTATTAAGACCCCTGGCCCCCCCATCATAGAGGGAGTGCTACTTACCTTATTTCACATTTTGCTGCTCCCACCGAGTCCTCATTCACAGTTCTGCCATCTCAGTATTTTTAAAGTGGTGCCCACTGATTAGGACCTACGGCAGCCTTCATAGACTTATGTTAACTCTCGGGATCAAGTGAGAGTCAACAACGTAAAGTGATGACCTGTCACAACACTGAAAGTAGATCAGTACAAGATGGATGGCAAATGAAAAAGTTCATAAAGTATATGTAGCTTGACTAAAGCTCTACCTTTTTGTCATCCTACAAGTTATACATTAGGAAAAGTAGTCCCTGAATAATAACTTAAAATGTTCATTATAAATAAAACTTTTAAGTGGATCTGTTCATCCACATGTTTGCTCACTCTGTTTATACTCTCTCTATATTCAATTAAATACCTAAAAGAGGATAATCTCAGTATTTGACACTTTTAGACACTAGCTATTTCATCTCATTGAACTGGTTATAGTGCCTGGAGTACCCTGCCATTCTGCCTCCGTTCGCTGGTAAACCACCAGTGGCGACCCACAACCCTAGCTCCCACTGGATGCATGGCAAAGGCAGAGATTACATATTTCCTACTAGCTGTACCAATTCTTACCCGCAATGGATGCTTTAATAGGCTGGAAACGGGCAGCTGACAATCTCTGTCCAGCAAATGCTTCCTCATAAGCCCAAGCAGCACATGGGTGATCGGCTGCTAGGGACTCTCATTTAGCACTAAAAATATTTTAACTTCTATATGGAAGCATTGAGCCAAGAGACTCTAGACACTTAAAACCTCTCAATGAGATGAGGCAGTAATAGTGTAAAAAGATTTACTTTAATGAGTAAATTTGAACTTTTGGCTCTCTGTGCATCTTACTGGGATTGCATTAAACATACAACACAAATGCTCAGATATTTATAAATTAATCTGTTACCTGGAAGGGTAGTTGTTATTCACCATTTGTGGATATATTTAAATGGGAAATGAGTGCTCATTTATTCCTCCATCTGCCCCTGCCCCCAAAGCAATCAGTTGAGACACAGAACCCCTGCTACCCTCCTATGGTATCTGCATTTACGCAGCATTATTCAAAAAAAAAAAAAAAAAAGTCCAGGGCTCACATGATTCTAAATGGGTGGATTGCAGCTCCAGCACGTGGAAGTGATGCAAAGGAAAATGTGTTTTAAACTTGCTTTATCTGTGCTCCTCATTTCCAGGAAATGCTTCATTATTAATTATTTGCGTGAACAAATGAGGGAATATCTTGGTTTAACAAAGAATTTCTTTCACTGAAGTTTTAGCACATAACTGGTGCACATTGGTGAAATGTGTGTTGTACAAATAAAACTGTCTAGTCCCACCTCCATATGAGCTTGGAGAAACATGTGCTATAGTAATTTCTTTAAAATGGTAGACTGTTGATTATTTCAATTCAAAGTTGGAGGATATCTGCAGTTAATCAGATGATATATGTTTGGTTTGTTCAATAAATTAGGAGTTCTTTTTAGTGGTATTAATAGATCCAAGGCTGCTGTTCAGTCTCTAAGTTGGGGATCTCTGCTTTTAACTTTTCGTCACTGAACTGCTGATCTATTGGTTCACTAAACCTTGGATCTTTGTGTTGATCAATCCATTGTTGAAGCTTTTCCAGAAATTTTTAAAAAGGAAGTCATGGAGCTATGTTTATGTTCGTTGAATATTCCTAAGGCTGTTCTTGTCTTTGTTTTTCTTTTGAGCTCATCCCCTCATTAAGAGGTAATGTTTCAGTGGTTATTTTGATGATGGTCATGCTTTTTGCTGAATGTTTGGAAAGAAAAAAACTAGAATACCCTAATACTCCAGGCTAGGAATTATACAAATTTAAAAACATCTGAAGACTGTAAGGTTGGTTATCACAAATGCCCCTGTTAGTCTGTGTGTGTGTGTGTGTGTGTATATATGTATGTATATGTATGTATGTATATATATATATATATATATATATATATATATATATATATAATATACACACACATTTTTTTTGTCAGACCTCCACTTCCATAAACTCCACCTCTAGCACAGACGAACAAATCGGCCTTCGATGCACTATTTAACATTATAATATTGTTGCTCTTTGACCGCCCTCTCTCCAGGGCATCCAGAAGCCAAGTTTAAAAGCTGAGGAGAAGGTGGAAGTGACAGAGCCGTGTGAAGATCACAGAGGATCAGCTGAGAGCGAGAAGACAAGTATCCCAGTAAAGAGATCTAGACGCATTAAGTCTGAGGTGCTTGTACTTTCACATTAACCTCCTGAGCCCTGGCCAGAGTGCTGTTTATGTGCAGGTCCATAGACACCGTGATGTGTGTTTAGATTTTATAGCAATAGTAAATATGGAGTTGAGCATCATAAGATGCTTTACCTTAATTTGGAAGTTGTCAAACTCTGTCCTCTAGGGCTAGCATCCTCGAGGGTTGCCGGATTTTTCTAAAACTGAACTCAACATTTTAATATTGTGTTCTTTGTGTACTAACTTTTCTAAAACTAAACTCAAAATTGATTTATTCTGTTCTTTGTGTACTAACAACCTGGTAAAGCTGCAGTCCTGGTGGAGTGGAGTTTGTAACTTTTGTCTAGTTTGTGTATTTATTGTGTGTGTATGGTATAGAAACTTGTGTGCCAACCCGTAATCTCACAGTTATAAACTTTCTTTCCTTTTAGTCGGAGCCCCTGGAAATCACAAAGTCTGCAAAGTCCCCAGAAGTGAAGAAACTCCATGTTTTTGGAGGATCTCCTAAGATGACAGGTGTTGGAGACAGTGTTAAAGACAGAACTGGTAAGAGAAGGTTGAGAAGAAATAAAATATGCAGTAGTAATATGATTGTTGATTTTGTGTAGTACTGCTCTTTCATCTCCAATTTCAATAACTTTTTTTTTTCTCTCAAAGCGAGAGCTTGATTGACATTATCCTGTATTTGTTTGTTATTATTAATAAAGGTTTTTACATTTGGAATAAATGCCATTTTCTTTCGGTCCCCCATACCTGACTCTTCTTAAGCAGTTTATATTCCATAGTCCCCAGTCCTATACTGAACTACAGCTTCCATAATACTGAGGCAGCAAGAGGTTGCCTCGGGATTTTGAGAGTTGTACTTCAGCAGCAGCTGGACCGCTGTCTTTTTGTTTTAAATATTTTTATTGTATTACAATATAAACGCAGGTTTCAAGTGTTCACAATGTGGTTAGTCGCCTACACAGAGGCGTGCTTATTGAAGTTATGGTTAGCATGAGGCATTCATATTGCAGTTTTATCTGAATGTCATGTGGTTGCCTGGGCAGAGGCGTATGGATCAATGTAGGCAAGCACGTACAAATATTAGGTATACACGAGCTTTACGGAACTAAACATTACAATCAAAAGCATGTCGTAATAAGATCGTATAATAAAGGAAGCGTGTTCATTTTTAATCTGGATAGTGAGAATTCATAACTGGGACCTCCAATTCTCATGCAACAAGTGGCATTTCTTTAACACTAATACTAGCCAGCATGGTAAGCTAAACAGTTGCTGAAGTTTGCAGTTGACTTCATACTTTAGCTGATATGGGCATTGTAGCATGTTATGCAGGAGGACTCTGAAGTGTATCTTAATCTGGGTCCTCTGAGGGTAAAAATGTGAGTCACTTCGCTGGAGGTGGCGTTTTAATGCCTGTTGTGAGGAAACGGTCTGGTATGGCTGCCTCCTGGGTGGTATTTGTACAGGCTCCCCTTTGGCATATCTCCTTTGCCGGTGTGTCTTCGGTGAGTGTACAGATAATGAAGTCCCCCCGGCACCCCCATCATGTCAGATCCCCCCCTGTTCTCCCCCCTCCCCCCCCCAGGCATGCCTCCGGCAGTCAGTGAGAGGCTCCACCGCACTGTGGGCACTCAGGGACGATAGCAGTCCTACGGTTTCCACCCCTGAAAGTCCGCGAGCCGCCTGCCCCTGCACCTCCCCAGCTCCTGCAGAACCTCATTGGAGCTTTAGCCCTGTTGCGCCTCACCCTGCTCCGGTCTCGTGCATGAAGCCGGTACTTGCCCCTCCAGCCACCGGTGGGCCCGCTTGCCCCGGCTCCTCAGGGCTCACACTGCTGGGGGCTGTTTCCCCTGAACCCACCACCAAATCCAGGGGTCAAGGCTGGCTCCTCGCTCACCAATCTGCCACTCAGTGGGGTCCATCTGTGGGATCCTTCACCCGGGGGGCCGAGACGCCCCCGTGTGGTCTCCTACAGCTTGTGCAGTCCTCATCCACCTTATCTATGTGCGGGAAGGGGCCTGGTGTCACGCGGGTTTCCGTCTCTGGCCTTCGAAGGTTGGACTCATGGGCCGGAATCACCACCACCGGCCGGGGCGGCACCCCCATTTTCCCTTCTTCCGCATCTTTCCCTTGCCTCCGATTACCATGCGTGTGTGTAGGCCTCATGGGTCTGACGTGCTCCGGGTGCGTTGCCAGTGCGGTGAATGTCACGCTGCTGTGCTCCTGAGTGTTTCCCCACCTTGTAGCCTGCTTTGTCTCGGCTTTTGGTGGGGTCTCTGATCTGTTTTACAGGGTTTTATATAAATTCCGTGCCGGAGCTGGCATGTATGGCTGCCGCTCAGCTCGGCGCTCCCCTCCCCCCCCCCCCCTCCCGGCTGTCTTTCTGTATGCACAATATTAAAATCAGTTTTTTCTGCAATTACATTTCACATCTTATGTACTTCATTATTCAAATTTGACATATTTTGATCTTAAATCTGATGTTAAGTGACTTTTAAAAAAAAAATAAAAATTTTATTTAAAAGATGATCTTTTTTGTATTTCCCAGACGAAGTGTCCAGGAAGCGGAAAAGTTCGAAGTTAGAAGCCTTTGGGATGCAAATGCGACAAAGGAAGGGAGCTTTGTCTGTTAACTTTGTAAGTTTTAAAGCCCAGACATGAGTAACAATTTAATAAAGAATAGTTGCAGTTAAATATAGTGTGGTTACCTTTCTTAGACCACCTTACTCACCAGGGCAGTCTCAATAGTTTCTATCTTGGCAACAAACAAGCAAACCACTAAAAGTGATGTTTTCAGGTTCCTCTCTTTCTAGTGTGCATTTGAGTTCCTATGTCAGTGCTATTCTTCTATTTAAAGGCCTTTCGAATAATTATATACATATGCCTATATGTCTATATCTGTATATTGATATATATGCATATGTAAAATAACATCCAAAATTAGTACCTTAATAATTTAATAGAATTCACTTTTTTTTCCCTCTTTTTATGAATAGCTTAGAGCATCAGCTGACCAGTATAGCCAATCAGCTACACCCCTGCCGGGTGGCACTCTGTGCTTCTGGTAACTCCCATTCAGAAGGCAGATGCTGCCTGGGGGACCTTGAGATCGTCACTGCAGTCAACCTTTGTTAAACTGTTTGACAATGGTTTAACCCCTTAATGTGAGACTGCGCCCAGAAACCTCCTGGCACCATCACAACGTCATATTGATGAAGTTGTTATGGTGACCGGAGTGTCACAGGGCTCACACTGCTAAGGGCTGTTTCCCCTGAACCCACCACGAAATCCAGGGGTCAAGGCTGGCTGATAAAGTGGGGGGAATATCAGAGTGTCTCAGGGAGAGGTAATACATTTGTCTGACTTTAACATACTTCTTAGTGTGCTAATGCATATTTAATACGTATGCATACTTCTGAAGATGTGGCCAAGCTGTTCAAGAAACACCCTAAACACCACAGCAACCTATACCTGCATAGTTTTGAGCTAATTTTTTTTAGAAGGCATTCCTTGTAACAGCCCATATTTGAATAAATTACAGTGCTGAGCTAAATATATTTGAGAAAGCATCCCCTTTCAGCCAATTTACATATGTATAAAACAAGTTAACCTAGATTTTGATACCTCAACACTTTTCTTATGTGATCTTTACAATGTTGATTTTTATGTCTATATAATTCCAGGTTGACCTATACATATGCCTGTTTTGTGGTCGTGGTGACGGTGAAGATAAATTATTGCTTTGTGATGGTTGTGATGACAGCTACCACACCTTCTGCCTCATACCACCATTGCTAGAGGTACCAAAGGGTGACTGGAGATGTCCTAAATGTATAGCAGAGGTAATTGCTTTACTGTCCTCCATTATTAATCTCCCAACGTAACTTTTTTGTTACTATTGTGTACCGTTGGATAAGCAACCTTTCTATGGAACATGATAATGGATAGATTTTACTTGATGTTCAAGACGCCTTTAGATGTTCTCTTTAGACATGGTTAATTTGAATATTTACATAAATTTAAAATAAAAAATAACATTTTTAATGCTGTTCATGTGACCCTATTGGTCCAACACGTTATTGTTGAATATTCATATAGTAAAGGCATAATAAGCTGATCCTAGACACTCTCTTGAAAGTGGACCGGTCATCCTCAAATTATGTTCAGGTAGGATATGTAGTTGCCAGCAAATCAATTCTAAAATATATCTACCTGAATTTATCACTTCTTCCTCCAAGAATAATCTACTCCATGGATACATTTGATGACTACTTTGTCCCAGCCCAAAAATTACACACATCTCAGTGCTTATTCATTTGCTTATAAGTAGAAGACTGCACATCTAGAGCTGATGGTGTAGCTTGTGGTGATGTTCCAAAGAACATAGCATACCACATTGTAAAGTGTACCTGTTATCCTTTGTGAGGAATTGCAAATTATTTTGTCATGGTTTATAATTCCGGTAGAAAGAGTGTTTGTGTTTTGTTTTTTTTAATGCAAGAGATACACAAACCTTCGCTAAAGCTCCCTTGCTTCTATTGTAGCACTGAGACATTTGTGCCCTTGACTTGCAGAGACTGATGGGAGTTAAAATTCAGTATACAGCTGCCATCATTAATGGGTGGAAGGGCAAGAGTAATCAGATGGCCACAGGCCCAAGATTATGACTCTCATAAGCAGCAGGCAGTCTTGGCGGGACATCTATCTCCCGCTAGTGCATGTGTTTCCTACATGATGTTCAGTTTTGTATCGCACGGTGCATTATGGTTGGTTTATATTACAAATTTGACATCATACTTTGCATTTAGGATTTAAAAATCCTCATCTGCCTTTTTTTTTTTTTAAATAACAAGAACATTTCCCCTCCCCCCAATGGAAGGGAAATATACATACATCTCATTCTTATTACTATATACAGTCTCAATATGAGTGTGCCAGCTGTGTGTATTGTGGGGAAAGATGGAATAGTCAAATCTCATCCCTTTAATGTATCTGTCAATCAAGTCTTTGCATTTTTGCTTTGAACACATATTCCTAATGTCTTGGTGATTTACATTTGTATTGGGGTATTTTTAAAATGGATGCTTGTATGGTTATTTAACCCTGTTTGTGATCTGTTTCCTTCTTTTAGGAATGCAGCAAGCCACGTGAGGCTTTTGGGTTTGAGCAGGCTGTGAGGGAATATACCCTGCATAGCTTTGGCGAGATGGCTGATGGCTTCAAGTCTGATTACTTCAATATGCCTGTGCATGTGAGTTGTTTAACGATCATACAACTTGAACCTCTTAGGTTTTCCTAGCAATTCATATAATCCTTCCCCAGCTTACACAATGCAGAAGCAGACTATAGTCTTTGCTATTGATATCTATTGCATTAAGATGTTCCCTCTTTAAGTCAGGAGCTACAAGCCACATAGAAAGTAGAGTGAGGAAGATATCTCAGATGCTATAGATTACCTGCAATTTAAAACAAAACAAAACATCCTGGCCCTGATGGCATTCCTAATAGGTATGTTAAGGCATTTGGGTAAATTTAACCTCCAAACTCTACTCCCCTTTTTAATTATCTGAGAAACCAAACTAGGCTTCATTCCTCCCCCTGGCAAAACTAGGCTCCATTCCTCCCCCAATCTGGCCCATATAGTAATGACTCCTAAAAATGGAGGCACCCACCATCACCAGCAAATTACAGAGCAATTTTGTTGATATATTCTAAAAAAACAACTCCCAGGGCTGATCCAATCCGATCAGGTTGGCTTTATACCTGAATATCAGGGCTATGATAACTTCAGATTATGTGCTGGCTGCGAATAGAAAAACTCCTCTGTTTCTGGACGGAAACATGAGAGATATATATATATATATATA
This sequence comes from Pelobates fuscus, assembly GCF_036172605.1. Classification (NCBI taxonomy): domain Eukaryota; kingdom Metazoa; phylum Chordata; class Amphibia; order Anura; family Pelobatidae; genus Pelobates; species Pelobates fuscus. The sequence continues at coordinate 171,229,068 of NC_086319.1, forward strand.
TATATATATATATATATATATATATATATATATATATATATATATATATATATATTACAATGTTAAACAAAAATCTGCACACCAGTCAAGCCATAAGACTTGCTTTTCCCCACAGAAATTACACACATATATATATATATATATATATATATATATAGTTGCAAGAAAAAGTATGTGAACCCTTTGGAATGATATGGATTTCTGCACAAATTGGTCATAAAATGTGATCTGATCATCTAAGTCACAACAATAGACAATCAGTCTGCTTAAGGACACGTGACATGTGTGACATGTCACAATTCCCTTTTATTTCAGAAGTTTGGTCCTTAAGGGGTTAAACTAATAACACACAAAGAATGAAATGTTGCCATATTTTTGTTGAACACACCATGTAAACATTTACAGTGCAGGTGGAAAAAGTATGTGAACCCCTAGACTAATGACATCTCCAAGAGATAATTGGAGTGAGATGTCAGCCAACTGGAGTCCAATCAATGAGATGAGATTGGAGGTGTTGGTTACAGCTGCCCTGCCCTATAAAAAAACACACACCAGTTCTGGGTTTGCTTTTCACAAGAAGCATTGCCTGATGTGAATGATGCCTCGCACAAAAGAGCTCTCAGAAGACCTACGATTAAGAATTGTTGACTTGCATAAAGCTGGAAAGGGTTCTAAAAGTATCTCCAAAAGCCTTGCTGTTCATCAGTCCACGGTAAGACAAATTGTCTATAAATGGAGAAAGTTCAGCACTGCTGCTACTTTCCCTAGGAGTGGCCGTCCTGTAAAGATGACTGCAAGAGTACAGCGCAGACTGCTCAATGAGGTGAAGAATTCTAGAATGTCAGCTAAAGACTTAGAAAAGTCACTGGCAAATGCTAACATCCCTGTTAGCGAATCTACAATACGTAAAACACTAAACAAGGATGGATTTCATGGGAGGAAGCCACTGCTGCTCAAACAAAACATTGCTGCACATTTACAGTTTGCACAAGAGCACCTGGATGTTCCAAAGCAGTACTGGCAAAATATTCTGTGGACAGATGAAACCAAAGTTGAGTTGTTTGGAAGAAACACACAACACTATGTGTGGTGAAAAAGAGGCACAGCACACCAACATCAAAACCTCATCCCAACTGTGAAGTATGGTGGTGGGGGCATCATGATTTGGGGCTTCTTTGCTGCGTCAGGGCCTAGACGGATTGCTATCATCGAAGTAAAAATTAATTCCCAAGTTTATCAAGACATTTTGCAGGAGAACTTAAGGCCATCTGTCTACCAGCTGAAGCTCAACAGAAGATGGGTGTTGCAACAGGACAATGTCCCAAAGCATAGAAGTAAATCAACAACAGAATGGCTTAAACAGAAGAAAATACGCCTTCTGAAGTGGCCCAGTCAGAGTCCTGACCTCAACCCGATTGAGATGCTGTGGCATGACCTCAAGAAAGCGATTCACACCAGAAATCCCAAGAATATTGCTGAACTGAAACAGTTCTGTAAAGAGGAATGGTCAAGAATTGCTCCTGACCGTTGTGCACGTCTGATCTGCAACTACAGGAAACGTTTGGTTGAAGTTATTGCTGCCAAAGGAGGTTCAACCAGTTATTAAATCCAAAGGTTCACATACTTTTTCCACCTGAATGTTTACATGGCAACATTTCATTATTTGTGTGTTATTAGTTTAAGCAGACTGTGATTGTCTATTGTTGTGACTTACATGAAGATCAGATCACATTTTATGACCAATTTGTGCAGAAATCCATATCATTCCAAAGGGTTCACATACTTTTTCTTGCAACTGTATATCTATCTATCTAATCTCTATATACACTGCTCAAAAAAATAAAGGGAGCACAAAAATAACACAACCTAGATCTGAATGAATTAAATATTCTTCTGAAATACTTTGTTCTTTACATAGTTGAATGTGCTGACAACAAAATCACACACAAATTTAAAAATGGAAATCAAATTTTTCAACCCATGGAGGACTGGATTTGGCGTCACACTCAAAATTAAAGTGGAAAAACACACTACAGGCTGATCCAACTTTGATGTAATGTCCTTAAAACAAGTCAAAATGAGGCTCAGTAGTGTGTGTGGCCTCCACGTGCCTGTATGACCTCCCTACAACGCCTGTGCATGCTCCTGATGAGGTGGCGGATGGTCTCCTGAGGTATCTCCTCCCAGTCCTCCCCAGGACTAAAGCATCTGCCAACTCCTGGACAGTCTGTGGTGCAACATGATGTTGGTGGATGGAGCGAGACATGATGTCCCAGATGTGCTCAATTGGATTCAGGTCTGGGGAACCGGGCGGGCCAGTCCATAGCATCAATGCCTTCGTCTTGCAGGAACTGCTGACACACTCCAGCCACATGAGGTCTAGCATTGTCTTGCATTAGGAGGAACCCAGGACCAACCGCACCAGCATATGGTCTCACAAGGGGTCTGAGGATCTCATCTTGGTACCTAATGACAGTCAGGCTACCTCTGGCGAGCACATGGAGGGCTGTGCGGCCCCCCAAAGAAAT